>NC_133333.1:258503491-258639649 GCF_042186555.1 Aquarana catesbeiana
AATATAAGGGAAGGGGAACGTGAAAGGGAAAGAAAAGGAAAGGAAGTCATAGCCAGACAGACAAACTGATAGATAGATAGATAGATAGATAGATAGATAGATAGATAGATAGATAGATAGATAGATAGATAGATAGATAGATAGATAGATAGATAGATAGATAGATGAGAGAAAGAAGAAAAAAAAAGTACATATGTACTGGATTACCAACTTTAACCACCAACCAATAAGCAAATACCATCACAAAAAAAGAGAGATGAACGATGGAGAACACTTACAAAGAAACGCAGAACAAAGGACTGTGACAGTTGGACTGGTTAGAAATGTTGGAGGTTCATGGTGGTGGTGATGACTGTCTTGGCCTGTAGAGGGCGAAAACAAGCTACCATATGAAAATGATAAACAGAAAGCATTGCATATGTCAGATATACAGGACACATGACATCCCATAATACACGAAAAATGAATAATGACTGTCATCAGCTATTGTATTAAAGAAGTTGGTTGGGTATGTCTCTCTCTCTCTCCCTCTCTACATATATACGGTCTATATTTCTTGCACCTGCATTGAATATGATATGAAATGATCAGCACTGATTTGTCTTTCTTTCTTGTCCTTGGAGAAGTGCGCAGGAACAGCGACGGATAACAAATCTGCATTTAACGTGCAGTAATCTTTAATGTAGAGACATGATGACTTTCCTTCAATAAAATACAAATAATGGAAGAAGAAGAAAAAAAAGAAAAATTGTATTTGCTTCAGACGATGCTTGATTATAATTCTGAGTCCATCTGTCTACAAATAGTGTATGGGGAAAGGTGTGTGTAATGCCCTCCAAATGATGGGTTCAGGTGTCTCCAGTGAAGGGTCCTGGTAACACTCCATCATACAAAGACCTTGTAGACAGTTGTGCTCTTCCATGACTGTGCCCCCCCCCCCACACAGCCAGTTCCACAAAGACATGGTGTGATGTGTTTTATGTTGGAACCTGCATTTCCAACCTCAATCCTCAAGTACCCCCAACAGGTCATGTTTCCCATCAATATCAATGGTATTTATGCCTGCTATTTTATCTAAGAAAAAAAAATCCAAAAACATGACCTGTTGGAGGTACTAAAAGTGGTTGTAAACCTCAAACATGAAATATGAACACAGCATATCCCTCTATAGTGTGTACTTGTCTCAGTCCAGAACACTAGGTGTCATTTTTGTCTGCTGCATGAATCACTTCTGACAAGTTTTCCTGACACAAATAGGGGATAAGTACAGCGCTGCTAAGAAATACTAAAAAATATATAATACAGTAAGCAGCTAACACACCTCTAAGACAAAGAAGTAAAAAATTCAACAGATATATATAAAGTGTAGCGCTATGTGTATGGATAGATCAGGATGAGATGTTAAGATCGAGCCATCTAGCAATGGCCAGAAAACAAACAGATATTACTTTAAAAAGGTGAATTAAAAAAGGTATAGTTGCACAAATACAAAATCATATATAAAGCATAATAGAATACACCTGTGAAAGAGTGAAAACACAAACACAATATAAATCAACCGTAAATAAAGTCCATGTAAATAAAATGTGTCCTTGATGAAAAGCCACCACCCACGGTCTCTGAGGGTAAGTTGATGAAGGCAGCAACAAGGTGTTACTGGTGGGTGAGACGGAGGAACACCAAATCCAATGTGACGTCTATATATGTGTCAGAACCACCACCATAACATCTGAGGAGGCTTACCGGACATAGAAGACTTGTAAAGACATACGTCTTGCAAGTCACAAAAAGCTTGTTTAGCCGCCGGGGCTAGCAGGGTGAAAACATCAGAAATCCAAAACTTCAAGTATCCAAAACTTCAATAGATGAAGAGGAGGGATCTGTAGGCAGCTTCAACCGTCCAGAGGTATCAGCAAACCATCCGGATGTATAATTGGAACCATGAGAGAAAGAAGACTCACATGGCGTGATATCGTTTTAAAAGGTATGCATTTATTAAAACATTAAAAGAAAAGCACTCACATGGTATACGATCATAAACAGCTTAAATGATATCGGACGCGGTGATCATAGGAGGTCCACCCAACATGTTTCGGTTACTCAACCTTCATCAGTTTTCCTGACACCAAGAGAAAAATGGTGACAGGGGAGCACACAGCCTGTGATTGACAGCCTCAGCTCTATTCCTGTGTGCTGTGTGATGGAGGTGTGCCCCTTCCCTCCAATCAGCTCTCATTAAGCTCCACAGAGTGCAACTTCAGCTCCCCACCCCCTGCTTTTTAGAGCTGAGAGATCCTGTGTAAATTCTTCACTTTGAATGGATATAGACAAAAGAAAACTGCAGATAAACATGCACAATTTATGTAAGAGGATTTGTTTCATCCCTGTGTATCACCTGAGGCCAGTCACTTCACCGGGCATATGGAACGGATTACAACCAGTTTAATAATTTAGATTGTCTACCCCTGTTTTGGACAATTGTGCTCCTCCAACCTTGTGGTAACAGTTTGGAAAAGGTTCTTTTCAGTTCCACCATGACTGTGCCCCTGTGTACAAAAACAGCTCCATAAAGACATGGTTTCACCAGTTTGGTGTGCAGGAACTGGAGTGTCCTGCACAGAGCCCTGACCTCAACCCTACTGAACACCTTTAGGATGAATTGGAATGTCAACTGTGAGCCTTCTCACCCAACATCAGTATCTGACCTCAGAAATGCTTTTTTGGATGACATGGTTCTAGCCTTCCCCTTCACTTCCAGCCTCATGGCACCACTCATGGAAAGTTTTTTTTTTTCCAGCATGACTGTGCCCCTGTGTACAAAGCCAGCTCCATAAAGACATGGTGTGACCAGTTTGGTGTGAAGGAACGTGAGTGTCCTGCACAGAGCCCTGCCCTCAACCCTACTGAATACCTTTGGAGCATCAACTGTGAGCCAGGCCTCCAGCATCAGTACCTGACCTCACAAATAGGTACAAATTCCCACAAACACTCCAAAATCTTGTGGAAAGTCTTCCGAAAAGAGTGGAGGAACTCAAGAGTCCTGACCTTAAACCTACTGAACTGGAGTAGGAATGAACTGGAACGCCAATTGTTAGAAAAGACTATTCATCCAACATCAGTACCTGACCTCACAAAAGTTCTTTTGAATTACTGGATGTAACGAAACGTTCCACACTCCGCTTGATATAGATATCAGATATTCCAAACCATTGACAACCAATAACTAGACAGTACTCGTTTTGGTTGCTAAACATTAAAATGTTTATTGAAACACAGGTACACAGAGGTAACACTCGGGACAATCCCCCCCCCCCCCCTTTGCATTCAGGGCGGGGTAGACTGTCCAATCAGCAGGGAGATCTGTTGGAGGAATTCCCCCCCTCCCCTCTCACGGATAATCTTCATACACTTCCCATAATACCCAAGGCAGACACACAAGAGCAATGGAATACAGCCACACCCCAAAGACCCAACACAGAGCACAACATAGTATGAGACAATATATATATATATATATATATATATATATATATATATATACAGTATCTCACAAAAGTGAGTACACCCCTCAGTCACATTTGTGTAAATCTTTTCTTCTATCTTTTCATGTGACAACACTGAAGAAATGACACTTGTCTACAATGTAAAGTAGTGAGTGTACAGCTTGTATAACAGTGTAAATTTGCTGTCCCCTCAAAAAAAACTCAACACACAGCCATTCATGTCTAAACGGCTGGGAACAAAAGTGAAAAAGTGAGTACGTTCGTCATATACCGCTTCCTCCCAGTCTGAATATAGATATCAGATATTCCAAACCATTGACAACCAATAACTAGACAGTACTCGTTTTGGTTGCTAAACATGAAACTGTTTATTGAAACACAGGTACACAGAGGTAACACTCAGGACAATCCCCCCCTTTGTATTCAGGGCGGGGTAGACTGTCCAATCAGCAGGGAGAGCTGTTGGAGGAATCCCCCTCATCCCCTCTCACAGCTAATCTACATACACATCCCATAATACCCAAGGCAGACAGACACAATAGAACAATGGAATACAGCCACACCCCAAACGGCCCAACACAGAGCACACCATAGTATGAGACAATACACTATATATATATATATATATATATATATATACACACATACAGGGCTTTTTTTTCAGCTGGAACTTGGTGGAACTCAGTTCCACTTCCTCTGGCTCAGGCCCTCTGCTCCCTGCTCACCACTATCACTTGTAAACACAGAAGTCCTTGTAATTAAATAATCATTGTTATTCACTTTACCTGTCAGTGGTCATTAAGTTATGACTGATCAGTGTATATAGATAGATACAGTGCCTTGAAAAAGTATTCATACCCCTTGAAATTTCCCACATGTTGTCATGTTACACCCAAAAACGTAAATGGATTTTATTGGGATTTTATGTGATAGACCAACACAAAGTGTCACATAATTGTGAAGTGGAAGGAAAATGATAAATGATACAAATAAATATGTGAAAAGTGTGGGGGGGGGGCATTTGTATGGCGCCCCCCGGAGTCAATACTTTGTAGAACCCCCTTTCTCTACAAGTCTTTTTAGGGATGTCTCTACCAGCTTTGCACATCTAGAGAGGACATTTCTGCCCATTCTTCTTTGTAAAATATCTCAAGCTCTGTCAGATTGGATGGAGAGCGTCTGTGAACAGCAATTTTCAAGTCTTGCCACAGATTCTCAATGTGATTTAGGTCTGGACTGTGACTGGGCCATTCTAACACATGAATATGCTTTGATCTAAACCATTCCATTGTAGCTCTGGCTGGATGTTTCGGGTCGTTGTCCTGCTGGAAGGTGAACCTCCGCCCCAGTCTCAAGTCTTTTCCAGACTCTAACAGGTTTTCTTCTAAGATTGTCCTGTATTTGTCTCCATCCATCTTCCCATCAACTCTGACCAGCTTCCCTGTCCCTGCTGAAGAAAAGCATCCCCACCACATGATGCTGCCACCACCATGTTTCACGGTGGGGATGGTGTGTTCAGGGTGATGGGCAGTGTTAGTTTTCCCCACACAAAGCGTTTTGCTTTTAGGCCAAAAAGTTCAGTTTTGGTCTCATCTGACCAGATCACCTTCTTCTACATGTTTGCTGTGTCCTCCACATGGCTTCTCACAAACTACAAACAGGACTTCTTATGACTTTCTTTCACCAATGTCTTTCTTCTTGTCACTCTTCCATAAAGGGCAGATTTGTGGAGAACACGACTAATAGTTGTCCTGTGGACAGATTCTCCCACCTGAGCTGTGGATCTCTGCAGCTCCTCCAGAGTTACCATGGGCCTCTTGGCTCTTCTCTGATGAATGTTCTCCTTGCCCGGCCGGTCAGTTTAGGTGGACGGCCATGTCTTGGTAGGTTTGCAGTTGTGCCATACTCTTTCCATTTTCCGATGATGGATTGAACGTGAGATGTTCAAAGCTTGGGAGATTTTTTTATAACCTAACCCTGCTTTATACTTCTCCACAACTTTATCCCTGACCTGTCTGGTGTGTTCCTTGGTCTTCATGATGATGTTTGTTCACTAAGGTTCTCTAACAAACCTCTGAGGGCTTCACAGAACAGCTGTATTTATACTGAGATTAAATGACACACAGGTGGACTCTATTTACTAATCAGGTGACTTCTGAAGGCAATTGGTTCCACTAGATTTTAGTTAGGGGTATCAGAGTAAAGGGGGCTGAATACAAATGCCCCTCCCCCACACTTTTCACATATTTATTTGTAAAACATTTTGAAAACCATTAATTTTCCTTCTACTTGACATTATTATTATTATTATTTTTTTTTCCCACAGGATTTCCTCTAGATATGTGTCTGTTTCTCTATTACTGATCTCCCATTTTCTCTCTAGATTTTTATATCATGTTAGTTATAATATATTCTAGGCACTATCCATCATCCCTCAGTATTTCCATCCTCGCCGGTTACCCCAATGAGATATTGACTTGCTTGCCTCTCGATATTAATAATTTGTCAGGTTTTTTTTTTCTCCCTCTTCTGCGATACTGCCAACAGCAATCATCAAATTAAAATCCACGATTCAGATAAACAGCGCTAACTGGAAGTGATATAGTGTAGACCGCACACCGCGGACCCAAAAAAACATCCCCCCCCCCCCCCCCCCACCGGAGCGGTTCTGGCCCTCAGCAAGTTGAATAGATCTGCAATAAATGGTGAACCTCTCCGCCCAGCACAGGTCCCACGTATGGAAATGTCGTTTATTAACAATTATGGTAATCAGCGTCAGTTTATGCAAATGTCATATGATTTCTTCAAGTTGTCAGCGCTCCGAACTCCCTGGATTATATTAATGTGTGAAAAAAGACAGTTATATAAGCTAAGTACATTTAAATGTAAAGGTACAAGTACCAGGGATCCGTATGGAGCTGATTAGAAATTGGGGCAATGATCCAGTTCAAGGATTTCTATCACAAAAAAACAAATGTTACCGATCTTTGTTAAAGTGACATCACCCCCTCAGTTCCCGCAGATGATGTCATCTCTTACTGACTATACAACTTCATCGTTAGTCCTAGTCTATGTCTTCAGGGTGGCTCCTTTCTCCTGCAGCATCTTATGGAGCCACCCCTGTATGCCGGGACTAGGGTTGTGTTTTCTACACCAGTGTCAGTCAATCTATAAATGATAGGCATAGGGGCCTCAATTGCAGCCCCCCCCCCCCCCCCCCCCCCAACAACTTCAAAGGGCCACCCAATAGCAGCGCATTTCACAACTCAGCAGCCAAATATTATGTTCCTGACGCATTTTTTTTATTTGGAGTTCGATAACCCCTAGTCAGTGGACACAATAATAACCCCCAGCATTGCTGTCAGGGGACACAATAATAACCCCCAGCATTGGTGCCATTGAGTGCAATAATAACCCCCATCACTGGTGTCAATGCACACAATAATAACCCCCAGCATTGGTGTTAGTGAGTGCCATAATAAATCCCAGCATTGCTGTCAGTGAGTGCAATAATAACCCCCAGCATTGCTGTCAGTGAGTGCAATAATAACCCCCAGCATTGGTATCAGTATGTTCAATAATAACTCCCAGCATTGGTGTCAGTGAGTGCAATAATAACCCAAGCATTAGTGTCAGTGGACACAATAGTAACTACCAACATTTGTGTCAGTATGTTCAATAATAACCCCTAACATTGTTGTCAGTGGACACAATAATAACCCCCAGCATTGGTGCCATTGAGTGTAATAATAACCCCCATCACTGGTCTCAATGGACACAATAATAACCCCCAGCATTGGTGTTAGTGAGCGCCATAATAGATCCCAGCATTGCTGTCAGTGAGTGCAATAATAACCCCCAGCATTGGTATCAGTATGTTCAATAATAACCCCCAACATTGTTGTCAGTGGACACAATAATAACCCCCAGCATTGGTGTCAGTGAGTGCAATAATAACCCCCAAGATTGGTACAATTGAGTGTAATAATAACCCCCAGAATTGTTGTCAGTGGACATAATATTAACCTCTAGCATTGCTGCCCTTGAGTGTAATAATAACCCCTACGATTGGTGTCAGCAGACACAATAATAACCCCCAGCATTTGTGTCAGCATGTTCCATAATAATCCCAGGGATTGGGATGCCAGTGAGTGCAATAATAACACCCAGCAATGATGTCATTACTGTTAAATCTCCACTTCCCCCTTCATTGATGGTCAGTGGGAGTGAAAGTCAACCCCTCCCAACATTAGTGACCAGTGACAGTGGTGTAAACCCCACCCCCACCCCGCATTGCTGGTCACTGGCAGTGATATTGAACCCCCCCTCCGGATTTCTGGTCACTGGCAGTGATATTGAACCCCCCCCCCCGCATTGCTGGCCACTGGCAGTGATATTGAACCCCCCCCGGATTTCTGGTCACTGGCAGTGATATTGAACCCCCCCTGCATTACTTGTCACTGGCAGTGATATTTAAGCCCCCCACCCCCCTGCATTGTGGGTCACTGGGAGTGAAATTACTTAACCCCATTTCCCTGCATAGTTATTAGTGGCCGAGAAAGTACCCCCCCCCCCATCCTATTCCCCAGAGAACTGGTGGTCATGGCAGTTAATCCCCATCCCCCCATCGATGATCACTTTCCCTTTACACTCCTCTGCTCCGCTCTCTCTTCCAAGGCTGGGACTTTTCTTGTACTGTGGGCAGAGATAACCCCCTCCCTACCTACCAGCCTTGGGTGTCATGGACCACTTAAAGGGCTAGCACTTGGCGGTGGCATGTTCTGGGGTGACCAATTATGCAGTACTGTGATTGGCTGCACAGTGCTTGGGTCATTAGACCCTGCCTACCGGCTCTTGATCTTTGGTAGTTGACTGTGAGCTGTTGGTGACAGCTTGGTCACCCCCAGAACATCACAGTGACACATATAGAGTGCGTCCTGCTGGGTGTTAAGGCCTTCCCGCCCAAGGCCGTCATAAAGGGGTTAAAAAGATCCTCCTCCGCCATTTGAGATTTCATTTTCACGTAATGTAGGTGGAAATTTTGCAGGGCAAATAAACCTCGTCCTCCTAATCCGGCTTCACCGTTCTTACTAATTTCCTATTCCTCGGGGGCCGCACAAAGTTTGTAGGAAAGGTTTCCAGCGCATTACATAACCACTAAGAGATAAAGGTTGTCTGCCGAAAGCCATAGAACGTCTTGACTTGCTAAACGCTCTGATTTACTGGAAGAAAGGAAATTTCAGCACTGAGCCGAAAACTAGGACAAGCTTTCCATATCCCCGGCAACAGCGGCTTAACTTTGTTGACTAATGCCTTCCGCCGAGACACCTGGGGGACTTGGTTCAGCCGACAGTCAACGCGGAGAACAGGTCCATGGATAAAATGTCAGCCGCGTCACATATGGGGATGCTGGAGCTCCGGAATGGGAGTTTGTTAACTTAGCAGCATCAATGTTCCTCAGCCTTACAACATCGATGAATCCCCCCCATGAATGGATAAAACTGTAATATCGCTCCTCATCCCCATAGAGCAGGGGTCTCCAAACGTTCTAAACAAAGGGCCAGTTTACCGTCCTTCAAACTTTGGGGGGGCCGAACTGTGGCCATTGGGAGTAGAAAATGTCCTTGTGTCAGTGGGAGTAAACAGTGTCCCCTCTTTGCTATTAGGAGGAGGAATAGTGCCCCCGCCATTGGTGTCAGTGGGAGAAACAGTGTCCCCATCATTGGTGTCAGTGGGAGGAATAGTGCCCCATCATTGGTGTCAGTGGGAGGAATAGTGTCCCATCACTGGTGTCAGTGGAAGGAATAGTGTCCCATCATTGGTATCAGTGGGAGGAATGGGTCCCCCTCATTGGTGTCAGTGGGAGGAATAGTGTCCCATCATTGGTGTCAGTGGGAGGAATAGTGACCCATCATTGGTGTCAGTGGGAGGAATAGTGACCCATCATTGGTGTCAGTGGGAGGAATAGTGACCCATCATTGATGTCAGTGGGAGGAATAGTGCCCCGTTGGCGGTGTCAGTGGCAGGTACTATACCCCACTGAAGCCAACACTGGAGGGAAAAATGCCCCAAGGGCCGGATAAGAGCAAGCAAAGGGCCATATCTGGCCCCCGGACCGCAGTTTGGAGACCACTGCATTACTCCATATATGCTAACTGTCCCGAACTTTCCAGGACAGTCACACTTTTTACTAAGCTGTCCCAGGATGGGCATGTCCTTGGTAGCATCCCAAAATCTGGCCCCCGGGGGGGGGGGGGGGGGAGCAGCAGCATCCTGTCACTGGGCTAAATCTACAATCAAAATGACATCTTACCCTGGTACTTGTTTAAAAATTATTTGATTGGAAAGTACTAATATATACAGTATATGCTTAATTCTATCAACTAGTTCTTCTTTCATTCTTGAAAGTAGGTGGGTAAATCAGGGCAGGCTGGCAGGGGCCCCAGAGCAGTACTTAGCCCTGGGGCCCATGATACTATTAAGATGGACCTGAGTGGGGGGGGGAGGATTTGGGCTAGGAGGGGGGGATTTTTTTTGGGGCGGGCGGGATTTGTGCTGGGGGGCATAGGGGGAGAGACAGGATTAGAGCTGGGGGGGGGGCAAAGATTTTTTGCTGGGGTGGGGCATTTCAGTAGGGGGGGGCAGATTTGTACTGGGGGAGGGAGAATTTATGCTTAGGGTTTGAGCAGTGGCGGTCCGTCCATTAGGGGCGTAAGGGCGCCGCACCCCTAGTCCATGCGCCCGGCCCCTAATATACATGCATGGCGCTGGACGCATGGATTTGAATGTTTGTTTTTTTTGAAGCACATGATTAGAGCCTGAGGCTCTAATTGGCTTAAAAAAAGGGTGGACTTGGGGCGCAGTGCTCTGCGCCCCGAGCCCACCCAGTTGTGTGGCATTGTGTGACATTGGCGAATTAATATTCATTAATGTCTTCCTGATTCTCCTCCTGGCCAATCAGGAAGCGGTTCCTGAGACCCGATTGGCTAGGGAGTCTTAGGACGGGTCTCAGGACCTCCAATGCAACGTTCCTGCACAAACAGCTGTATCTTAGATTGGGTGCTGAAATTACCAACGGCTGGAACCGACTGCAATCATGAGAAGGAAGTGTCACCAGCACACCAGGATCTCCAAAATTGGGTCCAAAACTTTAATCACAAAGTATCAAAAAAGGAAAATAGAAGCAACGTTTCGGAGCCACGCAGGACCGCTTCATCAGGCATGTGACCGGTCACATGCCTGATGAAGGGGTCCTGTGTGGATCCGAAACGTTGCTTCTATTTATTCTTTTGCTACCATGTAATTAAAGTTTTGGACCCAATTTTGGAGAGGACACTTCCTTCTCAGGGTCTCAGGACCTGCCTCCTGTTCAGCTGGGAGGAGAAGCAATGCCTGTAATGGGAGGGAAGAGACGGAGTGGACATGCGTTGAGCTGGTGTGGAGAGCGGGGAGCCTGATCGGACGGGCGGAGGAGCAGGGTGAGTACCTACCCAGGCCTCCCCTTTTTGTTGCTGCTGCCGCTTTGGATATGGCACAGCCAGTTTTCTGGATTCCGGAGTGACGGTGGGTTGTCTTGTTTGCTGCCCCCCCTTAAAAATATACAGCACCAGCCGCCACTGGGTTTGAGCATTCAGATTAGTGCTCTTTCTTTTAGGGGGGGGATTTTTGCTCACACATAATGCTCATACATTAGTGCTTGGTGTAAAATCCTTTCATTCACACTATTTGTTAGTGTGAATGTCCCCCCTACATTGGTGGTCAGTGTAAATCCCTCCTTACATTGATGGTTACTGTGAATGCTTCTATTACATTAGTGGTCAGTGTAAACCCCTATTACATTGGTGGCCAGTGTTGAAACTCCTCTTTATTTTGGTAGTCAGTATAAAAAAAAAATCAGCATTGCCATTGATCACACCCTCCCCTCCCCCCAGCACTGCCACTGATCCCAGGAGTACTAGGATCCTTAGGAGTTGTCTGTCTATTAATGGGCCCCCTCATCTCCCCAGTCCATGGTGTGCAGGCAGTGAGGAGATGATATGCTGTAACCTCTTGCAACCAATCAGTAAGCAGTAATGATGTGCAGTAACCTATAGCAACCAATCAGTGAGCAGTATTGATGTACAGTAATCTCTAGCAACCAATCAACAAGCAGAAATCATGTGCTGTGACCTCTAGCAACCAATCAGTAAGCAGTAATGATGTGCAGTAACCTTTAGCAACCAATCAGTGAGCAGTATTGATGTACAGTAATCTCTAGCAACCAATCAAAAAGCAGAAATGATGTGCTGTAACCTCTAACAACCAATCAGTAAGCAGTAATGATGTGCAGTAACCTATAGCAACCAATCAGTGAGCAGTATTGATGTACAGTAATCTCTAGCAACCAATCAACAAGCAGAAATGATGTGCTGTAACCTCTAACAACCAATCAGTAAGCAGTAATGATGTGCAGTAACCTATAGCAACCAATCAGTGAGCAGTATTGATGTACAGTAATCTCTAGCAACCAATCAACAAGCAGAAATCATGTGCTGTGACCTCTAGCAACCAATCAGTAAGCAGTAATGATGTGCAGTAACCTATAGCAACCAATCAGTGAGCAGTATTGCTGTACAGTAATCTCTAGCAACCAATCAAAAAGCAGAAATGATGTGCTGTAACCTCTAACAACCAATCAGTAAGCAGTAATGATGTGCAGTAACCTATAGCAACCAATCAGTGAGCAGTATTGATGTACAGTAATCTCTAGCAACCAATCAACAAGCAGAAATGATGTGCTGTAACCTCTAACAACCAATCAGTAAGCAGTAATGATGTGCAGTAACCTACAGCAACCAATCAGTGAGCAGCATTGATGTACAGTAATCTCTAACAACCAATCAACAAATAGAAATTATGTGCTGTAACCTCTAGCAACCAGTCAGTGAGTGGTAATGATACACTGTAACCTCTGGCAACCAATCGCAATCGCTGTCTGATCTGATTCAGTAAACTGATTTTGAGTCTAGCTGCTTTTTATTGTATGTCTCAAAGCAGGTGGAGAGCGAAACTGCATGGAGGGGTGGGGATGACCCCAAATTTTTTTTTGCCCAGGGTCCAATCAAAGACGGCCCTGCCTCTAGATGTTCTTGTCCCGGCACTGCATGGAGGGTTTACTGATCACAACACTCTGTTTTGGGTGGAATGGGCCTTTGGGGAATACAGAGCGGAGTTCCTGATCCCGCCAGAGGTGTGATGTTTTCTGAATAGCATTCGTAGCTCACCGGTTGGCTGTCCTTGTTGCCTGCCGTTGCGTCTAAAAGCCTACTTTTTTTATTTTCTATTCAGTGATCCATCAGTGCCAAATTTCTCGCTTAGGAACAGAGAGCGTGGGATTTTTTGGAACTGAATTTCTGACAAAAAAGAGATGCACATGAAAGCAAAGCTAAGCTGCCGTTTCTCCACCTACATACATTTAATCATCGGAGCATGCTAATCTGTTGGAGCAATTAACTCACATCATGATCACAGAGCCTTCAACCTCTGATGTTACAAAATATACCGAATAGCTGAATGCCATTTCAGTTTTATTTTTTGTTCCTTATTTCTCAAGAAAAATGCCGTGGCAAGACCAGAATTACGCGCGGTATAGAATTTTGAATGAGACACACGCTTAGGTCACGTTTGGTGGGCCACCCCTACAAAAGTCCATGGACTTTGTGTCATACTTGTAAGAGGGGCTCATTGATTGGCTAGAACTGGCGGCAAGAGCACAAGTCCCTACCCCCGATCCTGTCCTCTACTCCCTCCGCCATCTTGTGCCCCACTCCATGCCAGAGAGACACCACATTCCCAGCCATTGACCTTTCCATGCCCAAAGGAATGTCCATGCATAAGATAGTTTGCTGCACTTTACTGATGAAATTCTGGAAATGGCATAACAGTCACATCACCGCAGGGTCCGGGACAAGGGGTGGGCAGAAGGGACGGCTGCCCTGGGCACTGTGGAATCATGTGAGGTAGGAGGGCACCATGAGGAGATTGGGGGGAGGGGATTTGTGTTGGAAGGGGGGATTTGGGGGGGCAGCAGGAGGTAAGAATTGTTCTAGGAGGGGGAATTTGGGGTTATGTGTGTGCTTGGTGTGGTGATTTAGAGGGATCTGTGTTGAGAGGGGGGTAGGGGAAGAGGATTTGTGCTAGGAAGTGAGATTGGCGTTTTTTGTCTTTATAGAGGTGATATGGTAGGAAGGGGACTTGTTCTAGGAGGAAAGATTGGGGGGATTTGTGCTGGGGGGGTTTGAAGTGGGGTAGAGAAAGGGGAAATTTTAGGGGTAGAGGATTTGTGCTAGGAGGGGTGATTTTTTTGGGGGGGGGGATTTGGGGGATGGTGGACAAAGATTTGTTCTGGGAAGGGGGATTTCAGCAGGGGGTGTATTTGTACTGGGAGGAGGAAGGATTTATGCTTAGGGGGTAATCATGCAGATTAGGACTCAGTTTTTTTTGGGAGGGGAGTTTTTGCTGACACATAATGCTCATGCATCTTGGGAAGGCGGGGAGGGGGACGCGGTGTGGCATGTTCGCCCTGTGCTCTAGATGACCTTTTCCCGGCACTCTTCACCGGGACATTCATCCCAGAGTCCCTTGACATTACACAGTCAATCCCATTTAGTGGACGGTCCACAGTAGTCACATGTGAAAGCATATGCCGCACCTCAGCAGCCATCTCCCTCTAACAGTTTCTCCTCTAGCCCGGGGTCATTAGTACCCCCAGGACTGGGCTCTCTGACCTTCCCCTTAGGTACACCTCTCCCGGGACCCTCCAGGGAACCAGCCTCACCTGGCTTGGCCTAAAAGGCCTTTTGCAACCGGCCCTAGCCCCACCTCCATATGGGACAGAAAGTCTACAGCCAGCTTTTCCTGCATGCAGGGCTACTCCTCCCCACTCTCTTGACCTGACCAGGGCCGACCCAAGGACACCCCCCCTTAAAGGAGAATTATAAAAAAATAAAGAATAATAATAATAATAAACGTTGTTTTATATAGCGTCTTCAAAAGTAGCTACTCAAAGTGCTTCAAAAAGAAAACACAAGAAATACACAGGATAACATAAAGGAAAAAAAAAGAAAATTAAGTGAAATCTTGTCTAAAATAAAAGGTTTTTAGATTTGATTGGAATGAGTTTAGAGAAGATGACTCTCTGATGTTCTTTGGAAGTGAATTCCGGAGTTTTGGAGCGTAGCAGGAGAAGGCTCTGTCCCCCATTGAGTGTAGGTGAGTGGGGGACACACAGAAGACCAGAATTTGAGGAGCGGAGGTTACGAGGGTGGGGGGGGGTAACCTGATAAAAGTTCAGACAGATAATGGGGTACCAAGCCATGAAGAGCCTCATAGGTGAGTGAGAGGATCTTAAAGTCTATGGGAAACCTGACAGGTATCCAGTGCAAGGTCTCCAGGAGAGGCGTAATATGGTCACTTGTACCTGACCTAGTCAGGATTCTGGCTGAAGAACCTTGAACATATTGAAGTCCATTAATAGTGGATTTAGGTACACCAGCGAGTAGAGCATTGCAGTAGTCATGTCGGGAAAACACAGCTGTATGGATCATCTTTTCAGCTACTAATAAAATTAAAGCTCGGAGTGCTCTTGCAAAGAAAATTCTTTATTGGTATAAAAGCAAGATACAAAATATGCTAACGCGTTTCGGCTTTTTGCAGCCTTCCTCATAGGTATGGCTCTAAACCCAGCCAGGTCCTTTAATTGTCCGAGGAACCTCTTTGGGCATATGGAGCCACCATCCGGGTGACGTTATCACAGGAGATCCCCAAAATACAGAAGTCTCGCCCTAGTATAAAATCCTTAAAGCGGAGTTCCACCCTAAAGTGGAACTTCCGCTCATCGGATTCCTCCCCCCCTCCGGTGTCACAATTGGCACCTTTCAGGGGGGAGGGGGGTGCAGATACCTGTATAATACAGGTATCTGCACCCACTTCCGGGTATAGCTAGCCGCAGCTAGCCGCAGACTCCCCGCCCACCCCCGTTGTGTTGTGGGAAATACACAGTTCCCACAACACAACGGGGACCAGTGTAAACGCGCAGCGCGACTCGCGCATGCGCAGTAGGGAACCGGGCAGTGAAGCCGCAACGCTTCACTTCCCGATTCCCTCAGTGAGAATGGCGGCGGCAGCACCCGAGGATCGAGGGACGGTTCGGCCTCGGGTGCCGACATCGCTGGACCCCGGGACAGGTGAGTGTCCTTATTTTAAAAGCCAGCAGCTGCAGTATTTGCAGCTGCTGACATCTAAAAAAAAAATTTTAGCAAAACTCCGCTTTAAAAACTTTATTCAAAGCATATAAAGTATTGCACTCAGATCAAAGGAAATGTATATTTGCATTAAGAACAAACAAACCAGCCGGCCAAATAGCAGCAACCCATCCTTCCCGGGATTTGAGGAGTGTGGTGACGTCAACGCACCATCTTATGATGAAACGCGTACGGCGGGGCGACGTGGTGACGTCACCGTGCTCCCGGAAGGACGGGTTGTTGCTATTTGGGGGATTTTGGGAAACTCCTGTGATAACATCATACGGATGGTGGCTCCATATGCCCAAAGAGGTTCCTCGGACCGGTTAAAGGCCCTGGCTGGGTTTTGAGCCACAAGTGTCACTGACCTCTCGTGGTAGGAGGTCTGTGCAAGTTGGTAAGTGAGCGCTCTGCTTATGGTGGAGGTGATAGTTGAAGGCTCACACACTACAAGGTGGCGGATGGTGCGGATAGCGTCACGTGCTGAGCTGTCGGTGTGCAATGTCCCTGCATTGTATAAAAATGAAGTCAAGTTGACCCCCTACTAACCATTTGAAATTCAAACATTTCAATAATGGGAAATTTTAAGCAAATGTAGAAAACCGCCTCCCGCCCACCGTATAGACAAATGACGGTGGAGGGGAGGCTCTCGTTCTGGGCCGACGTCATATGATGTCGCCCAGTCTTGCTGCGATCGCGTGCCCGCGGGGGGCGCGCAGCACGGCAATCGCAGGTGCGCTGTGTCCCTGATCTTGACTCTTTACCCATGTGATCAGTGGTGTCCAATCACAGCCGATCACATGAAAACAAGGAGATGCCGTTTATCCTCTCTCCTCGCCTCACACTGACAGAGTGTGAGGCGAGCCAATCAGTGGCATCTCCTCACAGGGGACACCTGTATAGGTAATCAGGGCACTGATTATCAGTGCAGCCCCAACAGTGCCCATCTGCGATGCCAACCTGTACCCATCATAACGCCAGTCAGTGCCCAATAATGATGCCAATTTGTGCCCAGTGAGGCCAATCAGTGCTGCCTTTCCGTGCCCATCAGTGCCGCCCATCAGTGCCACCTATCATTGCCCATAAGTGCCGCCTATTTGTGCCCATCACTGCCGCCCATCAGTGCAACCTATCATTGCCCATAAGTGCCGCCTATTAGTGCCCATCAATGCCACCTATCAGTGCCCATCTGTGCTGCCTATCAGTGCCGTCTATCAGTGCTCATTAGTGCTGCCTATCAGTGCCGTCTATCAGTGCTCATTAGTGCTGCATATCAGTGCCACCCCATTAGTGCCCATCAGTGCAGCCTCATCAACGCCCATCAGTGAAGGAGAAAAATTACTTATTTACAAAATTTTCTGACAGAAACTAAGAAAACCTTTTTTTTTTTTTACATTTTCCGCCTTTTATTTTTTTATTTTTTTAGCAAAAAAAATAAAAACCCCAGTGGTGATTAAATACCACCAAAGAAATCTCTATCTGTGTTAAAAAAAAATGATGAAAATGTCCTATGTGTACAGTGTCACATGACCGCGCAATTGGCATTTAAAGTGTGACAGCGCTGAAAGCTGAAAATTGTTCTGGGCAGGAAGGGGGTTAAAGTGCCCAGTATTGGGGGGGCAGGAAGGGGTGAAAGTGCCCGGTATTGGGGGGGGCAGGAAGGGGGTGAAAGTGCCAGTATTGGGGGGGGCAGGAAGGGGGTGAAAGTGCCGGTATTGGGGGGGCAGGAAGGGGGTGAAAGTGCCCGGTATTGGGGGGCAGGAAGGGGGAGAAAGTGCCGGTATTGGGGGGGCAGGAAGGGGGTGAAAGTGCCCGGTATAGGGGGGCAGGAAGGGGGTGAAAGTGCCAGGTATTGGGGGGCAGGAAGGGGTGAAAGTGCACGGTATAGGGGGGGCTAGAAGGGGGTGGAAGTGCCCGGTATTGGGGGGCAAGAAGGGGGTGAAAGTGAGCGGTATTGGGGGGGCAGGAAGGGGGGGAAGCACCCAGTATTGGGGGGGAGGAAGGGGGGGAAGTGAGCGGTATTGGGGGGGCAGGAATGGGGGGAAGCACCCGGTATTGGGGGGGAGGAAGGGGGGGAAAGTGCATGGTATTGGGGGGGCAGGAAGGGGGGAAAGTGCCCAGTATTGGTAGGGCAGGAAGGGGGGAAAGTGCATGGTATTGGGGGGGGCAGGAAGGGGGGAAGTGCCCGGTATTGGGGGGACAGGAAGGGGGTGAAAGTGCCCGGTATTGGGGGGGGCAGGAAGGGGTAGAAAGTGCCCGGTATTGGGGGGCAGGGTGGGGGGAAAGTGCCAGGTATTGGGGGCAGGAAGGGGGGAAAGTGCCCGGTATTGGGGGGGCAGGAAGGGGGTGAAAGTGCCCGGCATTGGGGGGGCAGGAAGGGGGTGAAAGTGCCCGGTATTGCGGGGGCAGGAAGGGGGTGAAAGTGCCAAGTATTGGGGGGGCAGGAAGGGGGTGAAAGTGCCGGTATTGGGGGGGCAGGAAGGGGGTTAAAGTGCCCGGTATTGGGGGGGCAGGAAGGGGTGAAAGTGCCCGGTATTGGGGGGGGCAGGAAGGGGGTGAAAGTGCCGGTATGGGGGGGGGCAGGAAGGGGGTGAAAGTGCCCGGTATTGGGGGGGCAGGAAAGGGGTGAAACTGCCCGGTATTGGGGGGGCAGGAAGGGGGTGAAAGTGCCGGTATTGGGGGGGCAGGAAGGGGGTGAAAGTGCCCGGTATTGGGGGGCAGGAAGGGGGTGAAAGTGCCCAGTATTGCGGGGGCAGGAAGGGGGTGAAAGTGCCAGGTATTGGGGGGCAGGAAGGGGGTGAAAGTGCCCAGTATTGGGGGGGGGGCAGGAAGGGGGAAAGTGCCCGGTATTGGGGGGGCAGGAAGGGGATGAAAATTCCCGGTATTGGGGGGGCAGGAAGGGGTGAAAGTGCCTGGTATTGGGGGGGCAGGAAGGGGGGAAAGTGCCTGGTATTGGGGGGGCAGGAAGGGGTGAAAGTGCCCGGTATTGGGGGGCAGGAAGGGGGTGAAAGTGCATGGTATAGGGGGGACAAGAAGGGGTGAAAGTGCCCGGTATTGGGGGGCAGGAAGGGGGTGAAAGTGCCCGGTATTGGGGGGGCAGGAAAGGGGTGAAAGTGCCCAGTATTGGGAGGGCAGGAAGGGGGTGAAAGTGAGCGGTATTGGGGGGCAGGAAGGGGGGGAAGCACCCGGTATTGGGGGGGAGGAAGGGGGGGAAAGTGAGCGGTATTGGGGGGGCAGGAAGGGGGGGAAGCACCCGGTATTGGGGAGGGAGGAAGGGGTGAAAGTGCATGGTATTGGGGGGCAGGAAGGAGGGAAAGTGCCCGGTATTGGGGGGGCAGGAAGGGGGTGAAAGTGCCCGGTATTGGGGGGGCAGGAAGGGGTAGAAAGTGTCCGGTATTGGGGGGCAGGATGGGGGGAAAGTGCCAGGTATTGGGGGGGCAGGAAGGGGGAACGTGCCCGGTATTGGGGGGGCAGGAAGGAGGTGAAAGTGCCCGGCATTGGGGGGGCAGGAAGGGGGTGAAAGTGCCAGGTATTGGGGGGGCAGGAAGGGGGAACGTGCCCGGTATTGGGGGGGCAGGAAGGGGGTGAAAGTGCCCGGCATTGGGGGGGCAGGAAGGGGGTGAAAGTGCCCGGTATTGGGGGGGCAGGAAGGGGGTGAAAGTGCCAGGTATTGGGGGGGCAGGAACGGGGTGAAAGTGCCCGGTATTGGGGGGGGCAGGAAGGGGGGAAATTGCCCGGCATTGGGGGGGCAGGAAGGGGGTGAAAGTGCCCGGTATTGGGGGGGCAGGAAGGGGGTGAAAGTGCCCGGTATTGGGGGGGGCAGGAAGGGGTGAAAGTGCCCAGTATGGAAGAGGCTAAGCAACCTCTACTAAAAATGTTTCTTTTCTTTTTTTTTTTTTGCTGGGACTTTAATTGGGCTTTATTTCTCTGTTTTGACTGGAGTGTTCCTTTAAATCTAAAGCAAAGACCTACTTGCTCAGTGTAGATATTTTTTGGGGTATATAAATCCTCTCTTCTCGAATAAACTTTAGGAAGAACATGCTGACCCGTATACACATTTAGCTGTCATTTATGGAATGAACTTTGGGCCCTCCTGGAGAAAATTGTTCTAAATCTCTGTTGTTAGAGAATCATCAAATCCGATAATGGTAAAAAAATATATAAATCTGTGCGCCTGTAATGGTCCTACGAAAAAAAAAAAAAAAAAAAGAAGAATCCTTTTACTTTGAAGGGAATCTCTCTTAATTATGGAGGACATTTCAGACTCTTTGACCTCTTCCACCTTATTTTCCATTTGTGATATTTGCAGCCTTTTTATTAAAAAAAAAAAAAGAGAAGAAGACAGAAATGTCGATTTTTTGTGTTCTTTTATCTTCTACAGAGCAAGAGACAATCAATTTATGAGATTTAAGCTAGAAGGAACTTTTCCCCATTTTTTTAATAAAATAAAATGTTACGGGTCAACTTTTTATGAAGACGCGGCGCACAATTCCTAAAGCCGGGACGGAGAAAAATCAGAGCCCGAGGATTGAAGGTATTGAAGAAGTCGATATTTTCTAGAGCTTTCATCGCTGGCGGGATGACGCCACTTTAATTGCCAGTATTTCATAATTTACGCCGTTCCTCCAACACAAAGCCGCCTGTGAAGAACCAGGTAAAGATTTACATACAACAAGTATTGCGGTTGGCAAGTGGATACACTGTAAACTGTAAAAGGATATACATTAGAATATATATAATGTGAGGGAAAAAATGATTTGCTCCCCCTGCTGATTTTGTACGTTCGCCCACTGACAAAAAAACGATCAGTCTATAATTTTAATGGTCGGTTTATTATAACAGTGAAAGACAAAATAACAACAAAAATATCAAAAAAGTTATAAAGTGATTTGCATTTTAATCAGTAAAATAAGTATTTGACCCCTTCACAAAACACGACTTAGTAGATGGTGGCAAAACCCTTGTTGGTAATCACAGAGGTCAGACGTTTCTTGTAGTTGGCCTCCAGGTTTGCACACATCTCAGGAGGGATTTTGTCCTCTTTGCAGATCCTCTCCAAGTCATTAAGGTTTTGAGGCTGACGTTTGGTAACTCGAACCTTTAGCTCCCTCCACATATTTTCTATGGGATTAAGATCTGGAGACTGGTTAGGCCACTCCAGGACCTTTGTGTGCTTTTTCTCGAACCACTCCTTTGTTGCCTTGGCCGTATGTTTTGGGTCATTGTCAAGCTGGAACACCCATCCATGACCCATTTTCAATGCCCTGGCTGAGGGAAGGAGGTTCTCACCCAAGATTTGATGGTACATGGCCCCATCCATGGTCCCTTTGATGCGGTGAAGTTCTTCTGTCCCCTTAGCAGAAAAACACTCCCAAAGCATAATGTTTCCACCTCCATGTATGACGGTGGGGGATGGTGTTCTTGGGGTCATAGGCAGCATTCCTCCCCCTCCAAACACGACGAGTTGAGTTGATGCCAAAGAGCTCGATTTTGGTCTCATCTGAGCACAACACTTTCACCCAGTTCTCCTCTGAATCATTCAGATGTTCATTAGCAAACTTCAGACGGACCTGTACATGAGCTTTCTTGAGCCAGGGGGACCTTGCGGGGGCTGCAGGATTTGAGTCCTTCACGGTGTAGTGTGTTACCGATTGTTTTCTTGGTGACTATGGTCCCAGCTGAGATCATTGACAAGATTCTCCTGTGTAGTTCTGGGCCGATTCCTCACCGTTCTCATCATCATTGAAACTCCACAAGGTGAGATCTTCCATGGAGCCCCAGACAGAGGGAGATTGACAGTTATTTTGTGTTTCTTCCATTTGCGAATAATCGCACCAACTGTTGTCACCCTCTCACCAAGCTGCTTGGCGATGGTCTTGTAGCCCATTCCAGCCTTGTGTAGGTCTACAATCTTGTCCCCGACATCCTTGGACAGCTCTTTGGTCTTGGCCATGGTGGAGAGATTGGAATCTGATTGATTGCTTCTGTGGACAGGTGTCTTTTATACAGGTGACAAGCTGAGATTAGGAGCACTCGAGATTAGGAGCACTCCCCTTAAGAGAGAGTGCTCCTAATCTCAGCTCGTTACCTGTATAGAAGACACCTGGGAGCCAGAAATCTTGCTGATTGATAGGCGATCAAATACTTAATTCACTCATTAAAATGCAAATCAATTGATAACTTTTTTTGAAAAGGATATTTTTGTTGGTATTCTGTCTCTCACTGTTATAATAAACCGACCAATAAAATGATAGACCGATCGTTTCTTTGTTAGTGGGCAAACGTACAAAATCAACAGGGGGTCAAATACTTTTTTCCCCTCAATTTATCTATATTATAATGTATATCCTTTTACAGTTTACAGCATATCCACTTGCCAACCGCAATACTTGTATATACATTGCCGTCTGCAAGTGGTTTACCGGGTTTATGGATGAAGCTATCAGCCATAACCCCGGTAATTTCTTTTCAGCCAGTGGCTGGCTTTATTATGAATGCAGTCCGAGTGGCTAATTAGCCGCTGGATCGCTTTCAGAAAAAGCAGGAGGGGTCCCCTCCCGCTCGGCGCTCACCAGTGTTTCACGGGCTTACCGTTCTTACTGGGGAAACGATCCGGCGGTTCTCCCGGCTGGCCATAGAGGGTACCAAAGACCAGATTGTCTCTGATCACCTCTATGATCTTGGAGGACCAGAGTGATGTCACTTCCTGTCTAGGGAGGAAGTAAACCATTTTTCTTTTTTTTTTTGGCAAAAGATCAAAAAAAGGTTTTTTGATCTTTTGCTTAAAGGTAGAGGAGAGATCTGTGGTCTTATTGGCCCCAGATCTCTCGATAAAGAGGACCTTATTTCTATTAAAAGGAATGTTTACATAAAATAATAAAAATAATAAAAAATATAAAAAATTCTAAGAATAAAAATGATAACTAAAAAAAATGAAAGAGATGGCATAAAAAAAATTATAGATTATAAAACTGAATTAAAAAAAATATAAAATTATTATCTCTCTGCGCTCATGCGCAGAAGCGAACGCATATTTGGTGATCGCCCCACACATGTGAGGTATCGCCGCGAATGTTAGAGTGAGAGCAATAATTCTAGCGCTAGATCTCCTCTGTAAACAGTTAAAGCGTCGCCTGTGGAGATTTTTAAGTACCGTTGTTTGTCGCCATTCCAGGAGCGCGCACAATTTTTAAGCGCGACATGTTAGGTATCTATTTACTCAGCGTATCATCATCTTTTAGATTTTACCAAAAAAATTGGGTATTATATTGTGTTTTCTTGCATTACAATTCATTAAAGTGTATTTTTTCCCCCAAAAAAATTGCGTTTGAAAAACCGCTGCGCAAATACCACGTGACGTAAAATATCGCAGCAATCGCCATTTTATTCTCTATGGTCTCTGCTAAAAAAAAATAAAAAATCGATGATCTTTGGGGGTTCTAAGTAATTTTCTAGCAAATAAAAAAATACTGATTTAAACTGGTAAACAAAAAGTGTCAGAAAAGGCGGGGTCTTCAAGTGGTTATTAAATTACATTAATTATAAATAAATAACAACATTTAATTATTATAATTCAATTATGCACAGTTTTCGTGTTCTCTCATTTAAAAGGGGACTCTGGAAATCCAATAGAAAACTGTTGACTTTAAGCAAAGTCAAGACTTAACCCCTCCCCCGCTCACTTCAGACACACCCCTGCTGTGGAAGTTGTCTCCTAGCTCCTCCCCCTCTTCAGTTTAAATGTATTTATTTATTTGAGGTTAGAAGTTTACAAACTTGATGACTTATTTACCGTTCTAATTATTTACATGCCATTAAAATTTAGGGATGAATTTCTGATACTTTTGTAAAGCAAACCCTCTGATGGGAAGGTCTGAATCTCCAACATGCTCGACTAAATCCCAGCTATTATCTGCATTGCTTATAAAACAGCTTACTTTGATTTCACCGCACATTGTGAGCCCCTCACAATGTACATTAAAAGCTACGGCAAGTCAGATAGAGCCGGTCTCATTTCCTGGCTGGAGGACGCCCATCATCATCCAGCCCTTTCCTCCCCAGACTGTCTCTGGCCAATCCTTTTCATTCATTGGATTTCAGTTCTTTCACTTGCAGATTCTCAGCTGTGGGAGGTTTGCATGCAGATGCAGCGTGGCCTACCCCACCAGCCTGTCATCCACCTATTAAAGCCTTTTATTATTGGCATTACTCCTCCCACTGCTTGCATCAGGACTGAGGGCTTGTGGGAGGAGTAGAGAGGCCGGGTGCTGGGATGTTTTAGGAAAGCTATGAACAGCTTCCCCTACTAGCCCCTCCCACCAGCTGCCTGCATTGCATACAGCAGCACAGAGACCCAGGAAGCTATGTCCAGCCCCCTGGCAGCCTCCTTCCACCATCCATGACCTGCCTGCATTGCCTAGAGAAGCGCAGAGGCCCAGTAATGATATAGGTGATGACATCTGATGTTTTCAGGAAGCTATGTCCAGCCCCCTGTTGGCCCCTCCCACCAGCCTCAATCTGCCTTCATTGCATAGAGAAGCACAGAGACCCAGTGATGATATCAAAATGTCTAAAATAAAGGTATGTAATGAAAATAGAAAGTGTTTTTTTTTTTTAATGGGGGGGGGGGGGGGCAGGGAAAGCCAAATATAATCAAATTAAATGTCAGCATTACAGCTTCTTGGCATTTGTATTTGTCTTGTATTTTAGGCATACTAATGAAGGAGCGGAGGGGTACAGAGGGGTGCGGAGGAGTGTGGAGAGAACGGAGAGGGGTGCAGAGAGTGGAGGGGTACGGAGGGAGTGGAGAGGTACAGAGGGGTACGGAGGGAGTGGAGGGGTGTGGAGGGTTCAGAGAAAGTGGAGGGGTGTGGAGCATGCGGAGGGGTGCTGAGGAGTTTGGAGGGTGCAAAGAGGTGTGTAGGGGTGCAGGGGATGCGGAGGGAAGTGGAGGGGTTTGGAGGGGTGCGAAGGGGTGTGGAGGGAGCAGGGGGGTGCAGAGGGAGCGGAGGGGTGAGGAGGGAGCAGGGGGGATGCAGAGGGAGAGGAGGGGTTTGGAGGGTGCGAAGGGGTGTGGAGGAAGCGGAGGGGTGTGTAGGGGTGCAGGGGATGTGGAGGGGAGTGGAGGGGTTTGGAGGGTGCGAAGGGGTGTGGAGGGGTGCCGAGGGGTGCAGAGGGAGCAGAGGGGTGCAGAGGGAGCCGAGGGGTGCAGAGGGAGTGGAGGGGTGAGGAGGGAGCGGGGGGGGTGTAGAGGGAGTGGAGGGGTACAGAGGGAGTGGGGGGTTCAGAGGGAGAGGAGGGGTGTGGAGGGAGAGGAGGGGTGTGGAGGGAGTGGAGGGGTGCAGAGGGAGCAGAGGGGTGTGGAGGGTGAGGAGGGGTACAGAGGGGTGCGGAGGAAGTGGAGGGGTACGAAGAGAGTGGAGGGGTGCAGAGAGTGTGGGTGGGTACAGAGGGGTGCAGAGGGAGTGGAGGGGTACGGAGGGGCGCGAAGGGGTATGGAGGAAGTGGAGGGGTATAGAGGGGTGCAGAGGGAGTGGAGGGGTGCGGAGGGGTATGGAGGGAGTGGAGGGGTACAGAGGGGTGCAGAGAGAGTGCATGGGTACAGAGGGGTGCGGAGGAAGTGGAGGGGTATAGAGGGGTGCAGAGGGAGTGGAGGGGTGCGGAGGGGTATGGAGGGAGTGGAGGGGTACAGAGGGGTGCAGAGAGAGTGCATGGGTACAGAGGGGTGCGGAGGAAGTGGAGGGGTATAGAGGGGTGCAGAGGGAGTGGAGGGGTGCTGAGGGGTGCAGAGGGAGTGGACGGGTGCGGAAGGAGCGGGGGGTGCAGAGGGAGAGGAGGGGTGCAGAGGGAGCAGAGGGGTGTGGAGGGAGTGGAGGGGTGAGGAGGGAGTGGAGGGGTGAGGAGGGAGCAGGGGGGTGTGGAGGGAGTGGAGGGGTGCTGAGGGGTTTGGAGGGTGCGAAGGGGTGTGGAGGGGTGCGGAGGGGTGCAGAGGGAGCAGAGGGATGCAGAGGGAGTGGAGGGGTGAGGAGGGAGTGGAGGGGTGAGGTGGGAGCAGGGGGGGTGTAGAGGGAGTGGAGGGGTGCGGAGGGAGCAGAGGGAGTGGAGGGGTACAGAGGGAGCGGGGGGTGCAGAGGGAGAGGAGGGGTGTGGAGGGAGTGGAGGGGTGCAGAGGGAGCAGAGGGGTGTGGAGGGTGAGGAGCGGTACAGAGGGGTGCGGAGGAAGTGGAGGGGTACGAAGAGAGTGGAGGGGTGCAGAGAGTGTGGGTGGGTACAGAGGGGTGCAGAGGGAGTGGAGGGGTACGGAGGGGTGCGAAGGGGTATGGAGGGAGTGGAGGGGTACAGAGGGGTGCAGAGAGAGTGCATGGGTACAGAGGGGTGCAGAGGGAGTGGAGGGGTACAGAGGGGTGCAGAGGGAGTGGAGGGGTGCGGAAGGAGCGGGGGGTGCAGAGGGAGAGGAGGGGTGTGGAGAGAGTGGATGGGTACAGAGGGGTATGGAGAGAGTGGAGGGGTACGGAGAGAGTAGAGGGGTACGGAGATAGTGGATGGGTACAGAGGGGTGCGGAGAAAGTGGAGGGGTACGGAGGGAGTGGAGGGGTACGGAGAGAGTAGAGGGGTACAGAGGGGTGTGGAGGGGTACGGAGAGAGTTGAGGGGTACAGAGGGGTACGGAGATAGTGGAGGGGTACAGAGGGGTACGGAGATAGTGGAGGGGTACAGAGGGGTACGGAGGGAGTGGAGGGGTACAGAGGGAGTGGAGGGGTACAGGGGGGTACGGAGGGAGTGGAGGGGTACGGAGAGAGTAGAGGGGTACAGAGGGGTGTGGAGGGGTACGGAGAGAGTTGAGGGGTACAGAGGGGTACGTAGATAGTGGAGGGGTACAGAGGGGTACGGAGATAGTGGAGGGGTACAGAGGGGTACGGAGGGAGTGGAGGGGTACAGAGGGAGTGGAGGGGTACAGGGGGGTACGGAGGGAGTGGAGGGGTACGGAGAGAGTAGAGGGGTACAGAGGGGTGTGGAGGGGTACGGAGAGAGTTGAGGGGTACAGAGGGGTACGTAGATAGTGGAGGGGTACAGAGGGGTACGGAGATAGTGGAGGGGTACAGAGGGGTACGGAGGGAGTGGAGGGGTACAGAGGGGTGCGGAGAAAGTGGAGGGGTACGGAGAGAGTAGAGGGGTACGGAGATAGTGGATGGGTACAGAGGGGTGCGGAGAAAGTGGAGGGGTACGGAGGGAGTGGAGGGGTACGGAGAGAGTAGAGGGGTACAGAGGGGTGTGGAGGGGTACGGAGAGAGTTGAGGGGTACAGAGGGGTACGGAGATAGTGGAGGGGTACAGAGGGGTACGGAGATAGTGGAGGGGTACAGAGGGGTACGGAGGGAGTGGAGGGGTACAGAGGGAGTGGAGGGGTACAGGGGGGTACGGAGGGAGTGGAGGGGTACGGAGAGAGTAGAGGGGTACAGAGGGGTGTGGAGGGGTACGGAGAGAGTTGAGGGGTACAGAGGGGTACGTAGATAGTGGAGGGGTACAGAGGGGTACGGAGATAGTGGAGGGGTACAGAGGGGTACGGAGGGAGTGGAGGGGTACAGAGGGAGTGGAGGGGTACGGAGAGAGTAGAGGGGTACAGAGGGGTGTGGAGGGGTACGGAGAGAGTTGAGGGGTACAGAGGGGTACGGAGATAGTGGAGGGGTACAGAGGGGTACGGCGATA
This sequence comes from Aquarana catesbeiana, assembly GCF_042186555.1. Taxonomy (NCBI): domain Eukaryota; kingdom Metazoa; phylum Chordata; class Amphibia; order Anura; family Ranidae; genus Aquarana; species Aquarana catesbeiana. The sequence goes on from NC_133333.1 coordinate 258,530,980, forward strand.
GTGGAGGGGTACAGAGGGGTACGGAGGGAGTGGAGGGGTACAGAGGGAGTGGAGGGGTACAGGGGGGTACGGAGGGAGTGGAGGGGTACGGAGAGAGTAGAGGGGTACAGAGGGGTGTGGAGGGGTACGGAGAGAGTTGAGGGGTACAGAGGGGTACGTAGATAATGGAGGGGTACAGAGGGGTACGGAGGGAGTGGAGGGGTACAGAGGGAGTGGAGGGGTACGGAGAGAGTAGAGGGGTACAGAGGGGTGTGGAGGGGTACGGAGAGAGTTGAGGGGTACAGAGGGGTACGGAGATAGTGGAGGGGTACAGAGAGGTACGGAGGGAGTGGAGGGGTACAGAGGGAGTGGAGGGGTATGGAGAGAGTAGAGGGGTACAGAGGGGTGTGGAGGGGTACGGAGAGAGTTGAGGGGTACAGAGGGGTACGGAGATAGTGGAGGGGTACAGAGGGGTACGGAGGGAGTGGAGGGGTACAGAGGGAGTGGAGGGGTACGGAGAGAGTAGAGGGGTACAGAGGGGTGTGGAGGGGTACGGAGAGAGTTGAGGGGTACAGAGGGGTACGGAGGGAGTGGAGGGGTACAGAGGGAGTGGAGGGGTACAGGGGGGTACAGAGGGAGTGGAGGGGTACGGAGGGAGTGGAGGGGTACGGAGGGAGTGGAGGGGTACGGAGAGAGTGGAGGGGTACGGAGGGGTACAGAGGGAGTGGAGGGGTACGGAGGGAGTGGAGGGGTACGGAGGGAGTGGAGGGGTACGGAGGGAGTGGAGGGGTACGGAGAGAGTGGAGGGGTACGGAGGGGTACAGAGGGAGTGGAGGGGTGCGGAGGGAGTGGAGGGGTACGGAGGGAGTGGAGGGGTACGGAGAGAGTGGAGGGGTACGGAGGGGTGCGGAGGGAGTGGAGGGGTGCGGAGGAAGTGGAGGGGTGTGGCAGAAATCCCGAGCGAAGCTCATTTGTCCTGAAGCACTTAGACTTGCGGCTCGGAGTGAAGAGCGCAGGAAAACGTATCGCTCGTTGAATGATCCGGAATGAAGCGAGCCATTGATCGCTGACTAATCAATATTTGTAAAGGTGCATTTTTAAGCCTTGTTAGAACTTTCCAAATTGCCTTTTTTTTCATTCTCAGTAACAGATAAAGTGGAACACCATCAATATTTTTAAAGCAGTATTAAACCCACAATCGACCCACAGCATTTCAACTGTATTAAAGTTAGGCCTCTTACTTGGCTATAATATATTTAAAGTGGTATTAAACCCAAAAGCCAACATTTATTATATTGCAGCTTACCAATTATTACATGTGATGGCTGCATTCATTTTCTTTTTTTCTGTTTCCACCTAGTGATCCAGCCAGTAAGTCTGTTGATCTTCAAAAGCACAAGCTCTCCCGTAGAATGTATCAGTTACAGAGATGAGATAAACAAACCATTTACCACTGACAGGGGTGCTTACAATGATCAGATTGTATTTATTTATGTAAATCTTTTATCCCAAAAGGACCAAAAACTGTTACTGTAACTGATTATAAAGTGTGAGGTGGAGTTTGGCTTCAATTTGTTAGTGTATCTAAACCTGCCCCCTGTGCTCCTTCATCCAGAGTGGAGGGCGCTCTAATATAAGAGGGGTGTCACTGGCCAGATCAGCAGGTGAAAACAGAGGGGAAAAAGCCCAAAAAAAGAAAATGAATGTAGCCGCCACATCTAACAATTAGTAAGCTGCAATATATGATATTTCTAGTTTTGGGTTTAATATCGCTTTAAACCCCTCCCCCGAGTTCACTTTACTGATCGGTTTGGTGCAATCAAAGAAATTTGGATGCTTAACTCCAATGATATCAATGGGAGGCTAATAGGAAAGGGGTGTAAAATAACAAAAGTATGGTGGGGGTGGACACATGTGTCAAACACAAGGCCCACTGGTCAAGTCCGGCCCTCCAGGTCATTTCATGTGGCTCTCGTACCTCTTCTGCAATTGTGGCACCCTCTCCATCCCATCTTCCCCCTCATCCCATTTTTTTCCCCACATTGTCTCCGGCCCCCACCCCAGCTTCGTCTCTACCTTGTCTCAGCAGTTGGCAGCAGAGAGGAAGGTCAGAACTCCTCCTACAGATCTTGCTCCTCTGTGTGCAGCTGCAGCATCCCCTTGTCTCCGCCTCCCCTGGTCTCAGCAGAGAGGAAGGTCAGAACTCCTCCTACAGATCCTGCTCCTCCCTGTGCAGCCACAGCCCCTCTTCATCTCCACCTTCGCTGGTCATAGCAGAAAAGAGGACAGAATTCCTCTTATAGACCCCGCTCCTCTCTATGCAGCCACAGCCCCTCATTGTCTCCGCCTCCCCTGGTCTCAGCAGAGAGGAAGGTCAGAACTTCTCCTACAGATCCTGCTCCTCTCTGTGCAGCTGCAGCCCCTACTTGTCTCCACCTCTCCTGGTCTCAGTAGAGAGGAGGACAGAACTGCTCCTACAGATTCTGCTCCTCTCTGTGCAGCCACAGCTCCTCCTTGTCTCCGCCTCCTCTGGTCTGAGCAGAGAGGAGGACAGAAATCCTCCTACAGATCCTGCTCCTCTCTGTGCAGCCGCAGCCCTTCCTCGTCTCCTCCTCCCCTGGTCATAGTAGGGAAGAGGACAGAATTCCTCCTACAAATCCGGCTCCTCTCTATGCAGCCGCAGACCCTCCTTGTCTCCCTTTCTCCTGGTCATAGCAGAGAAGAGGACAGAATTCCTCCTACAGATCCTGCTCCTCTCTATGCAGCAGCAGCCCCTCCTTGTCTCCGCCTCTCCTGGTCTCAGCAGAGAGGAGGACAGAACTCCTCCTCGATCCTGCTCCTCTCTGTGCAGCTGCAGCACCCTCCTCGTCTCTGCCTCCCCTGGTCTCAGCAAGGAGGATGGAACTCCTCCTACAAATCCTGCTCCTCTCTGTGCAGCCGCAACCCCTCCTCCTTTCCGCCTTCCCTGGACTCCAGCAGCTGACTTCAGCCCTCCTCTGGTCCTCCTCCAGACCCTGCACTTTCTGCTTCCCAGTTCTGCCCCTAGCAGCACAAGGTAAGGGGGTGTATTGTCATGTTAGTTAAGGTGGGGAACTTCTGATGGTGGGGGGAGGGGTTCTCCACAACTGATATAAGGGGGAGGGGGTTCTATGGACATTTAGTCTTACAGATATAACCGGCCCTTTCAGAACAACCAGAATGCGGTGTGACCCGCCATGAAATTGAGTTTGACTTTTTGGTTTTGGGGCACCTTGTCCCAGCGTTGACGACAACAAGGGCCTCTTCCCCACAACCCTGGCCGGTGGTTGTGGGGGTCTGTAGGCGGGGGTAGGGGAGAACTTATCGGAACCCGGAGGCTCTCTTGAATTATGTGTGCAGCATGGCAATCCGTGGTGTGTCCCTTGTAGACACACCCCATCACCGATCTCGGTCTTTACCCATGTGATCAGCTGTGTCCAATCGGCACGGTTATCGGCATTCCTCTCTTCACACTGACAGCGCGTGAGGAAAGGACAGCTGATAAGAGGCTTTCCTCACAGGAGAGATCTTCCCCATTGGTAATGCCTCTCAGTGCCCACCAGTGATGCCCATCAGTGTTTACAAATAATGCCCATCAGTGCCCACCAGTGATGCCCATCAGTGTTTACAACTAATTCCCATCAGTGTCCACCAGTTATGCCAATCAATGCCCATCAGTAGCCCCTCATCAGTGCTGTCTATCAGTGCTGCCCATCAGTGTCCATCAATGCTGCCCATCAGTGATGTCAATCAGTCCCCATCAGTGATGTCAATCAGTCCCCATCAGTGATGTCAATCAGTGCCCATCAGTGATGTCAATCAGTGCCCATCAGTGATGTCAATCAGTGCCCATCAGTGATGCCCGTCAGTGCCCATGAGTGCCTTCTCATCAGTGCCATCTATCAGTGCCGCCCATCAGTGTCCATAAATGCTGCCCATCAATGCCGCCTATCAGTGCTGCATATTAGTGCCTCCTTAGCATTGCCTATCAGTGCTGCCTATCAGTGCCCATCAGTGCTGCATATCAGTGCCCATTAGTGCTGCATATCAGTGCCAATCAGTATTGCCTTAATCAGTGCTACCTCTTCAGTGCCACTATCGGTGCCGCCCATCAGTGCCCATGAATGCTGCCCATCAGTGCCCATCAGTGCAGCATATTAGTGCCTCCTTATCAGTGCCCATCAGTGAAGGAGAAAAAATTACCTATTTACAAAATTTTATAACAGAAACCAAGAAAACCTTTTTTTTTCAAAATGTACAGTCTTTTTTCATTTGTTTAGCAAAAAATAACCCCCCCCCCCCCCCCCAGTGGTGAATAAATACCACCAGCAGAAAGCTCTATTTGTGTGAAAAAAATGATAAAAAATATCATATGAGTACAGTTTTACATAGCTGAGTAATTGTCATTCAAAGTGTGACAGCGCTGAAAGCTGAGAATTGTCCTGGGCCGGAAGAGGGGTGAAAGTCCCCGGAATTGAAGGGGTTGAAGCTGTGACAGGCCCTCTTTATTATGCTTGGAGTATAACACATTCCTCCCAGAATTATTATTGAGCTATAGTAGGCTGTGTGCTGTGAGTGTCTCCCGTCTCTGGTGTCGTCCGGAAGACGTCGTGGAGGAATTCAGCTTTCCTCGTATTGAAGGTGACCAATAATACGGAGCGCGCTCCTCGCTCGCCCTTCATTTCTTCTTGTCCCATCAGCACTTCTCCCTCTTCTCTGCATATCTTCTGCTGAGATTTCATTTTAGATCCCCCCCCCCCCCAGGACTGTCAGTTCTCCTCCAACAAGACTTCCATATTCCTCACCTTTCCACGCTGGACTCTCGCCACAAAATATTATTAGTATGCAATTCCCTCTCACCCCGCGACTCTGCTGAACTTCTTGTGACCTCCCCGAACACTTCTCTAATTTCATTATCTGCCTACATAGAGATCCTGGGTGACCTCTGCCTATGCTAGCTGGAATTTTATGGAGTCTTCGTTATCACAGATACAAAGGGAACAGCATGGTGCACTATTCATGATTACAAAAAAATGTAAAAAAATGTAAAAAATAAAATAGTAATAATATATGAATAAATAAATGTAAAATAATACACAAATAACTAAAAATCATCATAAATAAGTAAAACAAATGAATAATATGTATTGATACATTAATAAATAATAATTCACCTAACCTTAAAAAAATATGAAATACGTTATTATTATTATTATTATTATTATTAACAATAATAATAATAATAATAATAAAATAACAATAAACACCCAAACTTAAACAAAAAAATACAATAATAATAATAATAATAATAATAATAATAATAATAATAATATTAAAATAACAATAAACACCCAAATAAAAAAATACATTATTAATAATTTATTTTGTGTTAGGGTGTTTAGTTATTTATTACTTTTTTTAATATATTAATAAATAATAATTCACCTAACCTTAAAAAAATATGAAATACGTTATTATTATTATTATTATTATTATTAATAATAATAATAATAATAATAATACTAATAACAATAATAATGAAATAACAATAAACACCCAAACTTAAACAAAAAAATACATTATTAATCATAATAATAATAATAATAATAATATTAAAATAACAATAAACACCCAAATAAAAAAAATACATTATTAATAATTTATTTTGTGTTAGGGTGTTTAGTTGTTTATTACTTTTTTTTTAAAGGTGTAATTATTTATTGTTACTTAGTATTAATTTATTGAATTAATTTACTTTTTATTTGCCTGTGTATTTATTATTTATGGTACTTATAAAGCGTCGTCAATTTAAGCAGTGCGCTTTACATATACATTGTACATTCACATCAGTCCCCACCCTCAAGGAGCTTACAATCTAAGGTCTCCTAACTCACATTCATATACCTGGGCCAATTTTTGGACAGAAGCCAATTAACCTCCCAGCATGTCTTTGTAGTGTGGGAGGAAACCGGAGTACCCGGAGGAAACCCACACAGGGAGAACATGCAAACTCCAGGCAGGTAGTGTCGTGGTTGGGATTCGAACCATTGACCTCTTTTTACTGCTAGGTGAGAGTGCGACCCACTACATTAATTTAATAATTTATTATTATTTATATAATAATAAATAAAATAAAATAATAATACATAACCCTAACCCCAACTCCTAATCCTAACCCTAACCTAAATTGAACTCGAACCCCTTATCCTAACGAACAAACATTATAAAAAATAATATGAATGAATAATAATAATAGAAGAAATAAAAGCTAATGGAATAGCTAAAAAAGCTGAAATACCCAGCAACAAATGATGCAACAGATAATAGTTTTCTCTATTGGCTAATAATAAAAAAAAAAAAAACGCCAAAGCCCAAAAACGCTACATATAGATGCACAAGTCGTGCAAAAAAGTGCCAAAAACGCCGGAAAAGCGCTCAAAGACGCTACGCTCAGGTGTGAATGCAGCCTTAGAGTCGTAGCATTTAAGAGGAAACTCCCCTTTCAAGTTAAAAATATAGCAAATAAAACAATATATATAATATATATATATATATATATATATATATATATATATATATATATATATATATATATAAATAAAATATAAAATACAATTGCCACATATGCAGTAATTTGCCGCTGTAATTTTCTGTAAAACTCAATGGCAACCCAGAAATGTGTGATTGGATCACTGATTTTCCCAGAAGACTACACTAAAATACAGATTTTATGCATCATATGCAATCCATATGTATATATACAGTATATATGTTTTTTTTTCTCAGAGAATAGGTGCAGGAACTCCCCCTTTCTGAGTCACCCCTTGTCTCCGCACCCCCTACCCACCTTTGTGCACTGGTGGGCAGTCATGTTGGAACAGGAAGGGGCCGTCCCCAAACTGTTCCCACAAAGTTGGGAGCATGAAATTGTCCAAAATGTCTTGGTATGCTGATGCCTTAAGAGTTCCCTTCCCTGGAACTAAGGGGCCAAGCCCAACCCCTGAAAAACAATCCCCATACCCTAATCCCCCCTCCCCACACACCATAATCCCCCCCTCCACCAAATGATTTGGACCGGTGCACAAAGCAAGGTCCATAAAGACAGGGGACAGGGATGAGCGAGTTTGGGGTGGAGGAACTTGACTGGCCTGCACAGAGTCCTGACCTCAACCCGATAGAACACCTTTGGGATGAATTAGAGCAGAGACTGTGAGCCAGGCCTTCTCACCCAACATCAGCGCCTGACCTCACAAATGCTCTTCTGGAAGAATGGTCAAACGTTCCCATAGACACCCTCCTAAACCTTGTGGACGGCCTTCCCAGAAGAGGTGAAGCTGTTATAGCTGCAAAGGGCGGAGCCAACTCAATATTGAACCCTCCGGACTAATACTGGGATGCCATTAAAGTTCATGTGTGTGTAAAGGCAGGCGTCCCAATACTTTTGACAATATAGTGAATATATATATATATATATATATATATATATATATAAATATATATATATATATATATATATATATATATACTCCAATAAAGTGAAATGTGCTCCGGTAATTGTTCCCAGTGCAACACAATCAAGCCTTCCCACAGGCAATATATAGATAAGAAAAACAAAGGATTGCTGCACTTTAAGTTTATCATTAATATTAAATTCTTTAATACATTTTAAGTGCAACAATCCTTTGTTTTTCTAGTTTTTAGGTATTTTATTTATTTTTTATTTTTGTATTATTATTTTTTTTTTTCTGCAAGGAGAGAGAGATACAATGTATCTCTCTCCTCCATTCACAGAGAGAGAAAACACGGGGGGCGGGCTTCACAAGGTCACCATCTTGTCTGGTGGGCACTCAATTCAGCTTCCTTCCCACAAGGAAGATCCCTCAGAACCCCCATCATACCAGCAGGGTTACTATACAGCCAGAGTGATGGTAGAGCACTCCTACTGGACACCGAGAAGAACACATACTACACCGGACCTTAGCCAAAAGGCAGAGCAGCCAAGAACCCTTTCCCAACAGTTCTTGGCTTGTAATTTGATAGGTTTGAATATTGGAATGAACTCCATTTCTGTCTTCATTAAAGGTTCATTGTAACCACTCTGTCTGACAGTATTGCAGATCAGGAGTATCCAACCTTGGGATACCATCATGACTGGAATGACCCAGCAAAGTCGATACAAGCCTAGTGAGCTTTTTCAGTGGATGATTGGGAATCAGGGCTGATCATGCAGATGGGGGAGAGAAACGAGGACCTCAGCAAGGATGTCAGATGCTCGGAGAAGATGACAGACATACGTCAGATAACAGTTTATAGTCGTCTCACAGGAGCAGCCAAGACAATGGACATGGAGATGAAGTCAGTAGTTGAAGACGGCATTGTGAATGCTGAGCAAGGAGTGAGAGTCAACGAATGCACAATCGGCACAAGCATACACTGTAGTAACACAGCTGGGTAGCACAGCATAGATTGATGCTGGTGGTTGCCTAAAAGTCCTGAGGGAACCTCGGACCACCTAGATTAAAATGTTGTACCAAAGCATAGCAAAAAGTAGGTGAGGTTTTTTTTTTTTTCTTCTCCCCCATCATTATCTGTTCTCTTTCCTGCTCGTTCTTCCTTTGGTCTATTTTTCAATTCCAACCACACTTCTCTGAGTTATTTGGCTCTTTATGACAAGGGAACCAAGCCAAAGAATCCAGACTACCCAAGGCCCCTTAACAGTTCCTGGTAATGCTACAAGATCGAGTTGGAGGTGTTGACTTTGTTAGCGGGTGACAGCCTGCCTGTTCGTGGCCACAGTGGCAGCCGGAGCACCCCTAACATAACCTTCTTGGGCATACCAACCCTTGCTCTCAGAGGCGGCTCTAGGCTTTGTGAGGCCTTAGGCAAAACTTACACATGAGGCCCCACGGATTGGGACGCTCCGTGATGAGGCAGCTATTCCTCAGGCTGCGGGCAGTATCTGATTTGTCCGTCAGCTCCCAAGCCACAGAGCCTCAGTGGGGGTAGGCGGAGCCGCCGGTGTCAACTTCAGTGATTGAGAACAGGCAAATTAGGCGGCCGAGAGGCCTTAGGCGACCGCCTAATTTGCCTAATTAGAGAGCCGCCTCTGCTTGCTCTGTATACTCTACTTTCTCTTTCTCCCTCAATGCACAGGTAGGGGCCAGTGACCGGATCCTCTGACCACCCTCCTGGTTGTGCGGCTGTACCGTCTCTCTCTCGGGGGTATCAGGATGCTGGCCCACTTTTCCCAGGGGCATCACAGTAAATGTACTCACTCACTTCATCACTTCAAGAACATAGAAGCCACATGCAGATAAACTTCTTCTTTACCAAAGATTTGCAACGTACAGCCGTCAATCGGGCCCTGGGCCAAACAGTTCTAGCAAGGATTCTCTCCAAAAGCAGTCATCGGTCTCATCTGGCTGGTGAGGTATCCCTTGTGCCCATCTCCAGGGGGAATGAAAGGATAAAGTCTCTGCTCCTAGACTTGACTCCCATTCATGGCTCTCCTTCCCATGGCCAGCAACCTACTGCTCTGGCTAGCTAACTCCTCCCACACTATTTAAGGGATCCTGCCAGGCATGAAGTGAAATCACTCTCCTTCATGGAAGGATTTAAAAGGGTAGCACTCTTAAGTGGGCCACCTAGTGGGTCCCACCTTAACCAGCCTACAACTTGGCCTTCAAATTGGCCTTCACAGGTTCTGAAGCTAATTGAATGCAGGTAAGGCACCAAGTGAGTTTAATTACCACATTAATCAGCCACAAAACCTGTGTAATTCATATGTGTTTGGTTTTAAAGGGATGAGGTGGCAACCCTAGACACCCCACCTCCCAACTTACAGGAATGAAAGGATCTGCTAGTGATGGCTTGGTGCCAGGTACCACAGCGTACCTTCAGAGGTCTAGTGGAGTCCATGCCTCAACGGGTCAGGGCTGTTTTGGCGACAAAAGGGGGACCTACTCAATATTTGGTCAGAGGTAGGGTTGCCGCCTCATCCATTTAAAACCAAACACTTATAAATTACAAAGGTTCTGTGGCTGATTAAGGTGGTAATTAAACTCACTCGGTGCCTCATCTGCATTAAATTAGCCTCAGAACCCGTGTAATTAATATGTGTTCAGGCTTAAAGGGATGAGGTGGCAACCCTAGTCAGAGGCCATAAAGTTCTTGTTGATTGGCGAATATCCAAAATGAAAAAAAAAAAGTTTTGGCTTTAGATATACTTTGATGAAAGGACCTTTGTAGAGTCAAGATTGAATTGTGTCTCTAGTGATGGGCTCTACAAACCCCCATTGTCTTTATGTACTCACTGAATGAGTCATATTGTAGTATGTAATGGTCGGGTTAATTGCAATTTTCCCATTTATTTTAATAACTTTTCTTTTAAATACAACAAATCCACTTATTTCCTCTGTTAGAAGGTACATGGGCTTTATGCAAAATAATGGCGCATTTACTGTCCTTGAGACCGTTGCCCACACCGATCTATAGTAAGTGATCTGTTGAGTGGATGGTTTGATTTATAATAACTAACATAGAAGAAAAGGTTCTTTTCATGTTGTCTTTTTCCTACTTTTACTAAAAGTAAATCTGCAATTGTTTTTATAAAGTCTTTGAAGACAGAGGCGTATTGTAACGCATGTTCAGGTCATAAGGAGTGTTCCCATCTATCTTCATACAAGTTTCTTCAAGATAACTATCATACTTTAGATCCACTTATTTCCTCTGCAATAATGAAAATAAAATGGGTTTTATGCAAAAAGAACGGCGTATTTACTGTCCTTGAAAATGTGTTTCATTCCAGCATAGGGCAAGAGATCTGCTGAGTGGATGGTTTGAGTTATAACAAACATTAAGCCAGATGTTCTACTGACGTTGTCTTTTTCCTGCTTTTTATAAATGTATAAGTTGTTTTATTGGTGAACTCTGATTCTGTTGGTAGTTCTGGCAAAATATTTGTTGCACAGTGTGTGGACTGCATTTTAGTTATGGCAGGAGGACATCAGAAGAAGACATACATGTGAGCCGATACGCAGAGCAGGGGGAAATCTCCAGCTGGTTGCTGTGAGGATATAGGCAATCATGTGCATGGGCACGCATGGTTAATTCTAATCTTGGTGCCAGGTGGCCTATTTAAGGAACAGAACTGAGCCAGGAAGTTGCCGGATGGTCTGGACGGTCTTCAGTTGTTACCCTGCAACTTGAACCCTGAGCCCGTTCCTGAGATCTGTTTTCCTGTTGCTGTCTCGGCTTGCCCTTGGATTTGCCTCTGCTCTGCCTTCTTGCTATTGACCTCGGCCAGTTCCCTACCATAGTTTACCGTTACCGTTTACCACTGACCTTGGCTAGTTCCTTATCATGGCTAACCCTTACCATTAACACTGACCTTGGCTAGTTCCTTACCATGGCTTACCCTTACCATTACTACTGACCTTGGCTAGTTCCTCACCATGGCTTCTGCCTACCAATACCACCGACTTTGGCTAGTTCCCTACCATGGCTTACCTTTATCATTACCGCTGATCTTGGCTAGTTCCTTAAAATGGCTTACGCTTACCATTACTACTGACCTCGGCTAGTTCCTCACCATGGCTTATGTCTATCAATACCACTGACTTTGGCTAGTTCCCTACCATGGCTTACGCTTACCATTACTACTGACCTCCGCTAGTTCCTTACCATGGCTTATCCTTACCATTACTACTGACCTCCGCTAGTTCCTTACCATGGCTTATGTCTATCAATACCACTGACTTTGGCTAGTTCCTTACCATGGCTTACGCTTACCATTACTACTGACCTCCGCTAGTTCCTTACCATGGCTTATGTCTATCAATACCACTGACTTTGGCTAGTTCCCTACCATGGCTTACGCTTACCATTACTACTGACCTCCGCTAGTTCCTTACCATGGCTTATCCTTACCATTACTACTGACCTCCGCTAGTTCCTTACCATGGCTTATCCTTACCATTACTACTGACCTCGGCTAGTTCCTTACCATGGCTTATCCTTACCATTACTACTGACCTCCACTAATTCCTTACCATGGCTTGTTTCTGCTGATATCACAGTTTGACCTCAGCTAACTCCTGAAAAATGGTTCACCTCTGCTGACCTTCTGTTGTGACCCCAGATTGTGTCCTGAATATATTTGTGAATTCATTTTAGAAAAAAGGGGAAAAGGGACTTTAGAGCACTCAAATATAAGCACAAAAAATATACATATAAAAAATTACAAAGCTTTTATTGACATCATTAAGAATAAAAAACCCATGGGTCTTGGTGCTCCTGCCAGCTTTCAGAAAACACACAGTACACACAGTTCACTAGGCTTCAGGTTTGAATGAACACAGGAGTGATTGGTACTGATCGCTTACTGTGTTCATTCAGGAAAGGAAGGGGTAAACATGACATGTTTAGTGGTCACCTGCTCCATCTGACCCACCCTGGGTGCCCATAGTAGCTGACAGTTGGTGAGAGGGAAAGCAGGAGAAGCTGGCAGTGCTGCAGTGAAGGGGGGGGGGGGGCGTTACACAGGGGTTTTGGAACTGTAGGAGAAGGGGGTCATGGACAGGAGAGGGGGTGATTGGAATGCTGGGGGGGTCAATCTCACAAACCAATCCCCCTGTGGATCCCTCTGCAGCAGTTGACCTCCAGTAGGAGGAAGAAGAGGAGAAGCCAGAAATGCTTTAGGAAGGGAGGGTTGCCCAGGGGGATTGGAATTGTGGAAGAAAGGGATCATGGAAAGGACAGGGGGGGATTGGAGAGCCGGGGGGGGTCAATCTCACAAACAGATACCCCTGTGGCTCCCCCTGCACCGGTTGACCTCCAGTAGGAGGGAAAAGAGGAGAAGCCAGCAGTGCTGCAGGGAGGAAGTGTTATACAGGAGGATTAGAACTGTGGGAGGAGGGGATCATGGACAGGAGAGGGGGTGATCGGAATGCCAGGGGGGGTCAATCTCACAAACCTATCCCCCTGTGGATCCCTCTGCAACAATTGACCTCTAGTAGGGGGGGAGTTGAGGAGAAGCCAGAAGTGCTGCAGGGAGGAAAGCTGCACAGGGGGATTGGAACTGTGGAAGAAGTGGATCATGGACAAGAGAGGGGGTGATCGGAGAGCCAGTGGGGGGGGTGGTCAATCTCACAAACAGTTACCCATGTGGCTCCCCCTGCAGTGGTTGACCTCCAGTAGGAGGGAGAGGAGGAGAAGCCAGCAGTGCTGCAGGGAGGAAGTGTAACACAGGGGGATTGGAACTGTGGGAGAAGGGGATCATGGACAGGAGAGGGGGTGATTGGAATGCCAAGGAGGTCAATCTCTCAAACCGTTCCCCCTGTGGCTCCCCCTGCATCGGTTGACCTCCGGTAGGAGGGAGAGGAGGAGAAGCCAGCAGTGCTGCAGGGAGGGAGGGTTACAAAGGGGGATTAGAACTGTGGGAGAAGGGGATCATGGACAGGAGAGGGGGTGATTGGAGAGCCGGGGAGGGGGAATCTCACAAACCGATCCCCCTGTGGCTCCCCCTGCAGCAGTTGACCTCCGGTAGGAGGGAGAGAAGGAGAAGCCACCAGTGCTGCGGGGAGGGAGGGTTGCACAGGGGGATTGGAACTGTGGGAGAAGGGGATCATGGACAGGAGAGGGGGTGATCGGAGCACTGTGGGAGGTCAAACTCTGAGAACAATCTCCCTGTGGTTCCTCCTGCAGCAGTTGACAGCTGGTGGAAGGCGGAGAAGGACAATCCAGCAAGGCTGCACAGAGAGAAGCAGAGCTGTGATCACCGGCTTTTGATATTCCTTCACTTTAAGTCTGCCTGCCCCCCCCCCCTCATTGAACTGATGGGGCCAAGACCCCCGTGCAGGAGGACAGGAGGATTGGAGGCCCTGGTTCCATCATACAAACAAATCCAACAATATTATTACACCGTTCTACCTTCTCTGCTAATGATAAATGACAGAATCTGGTTGCCATGAAACTCATCGCTCTTTGTTCTGCCTTACCAGGAAAATCTGTGTCGATTTTACGCCTTTTTTTTTTTTTTTTTTTTATGCTTTTATTAAAAAGGCTAATGAAAAAGTATCTAGAAAATGTTGTATTAAACATGATGAAAGACTAAAAGGAGACAGGGAAAACAGATAAATGCAGCTCAATTAAGGGAATATGCCAGAAGGCGTTCTGAAGCATTAATGAGGAGCCATCTCGCTAAGAGTACATAAACACATTTATTACTTCGATAATAAAACAGATTCAGTGAGAAATGCGGTTGGAGACGCAGAGAGAGAGAGGAAGAACTCATCAGGTTAGAAAATGGAAATGAGGGTCCAAAAAAGGGAGAAAATGTGGTTTGTGGCCACTTGTGATCCTGACGACTTCAACAGCTTTCTCAATTATATTATATATGAAAATGGCTCAATTTAGCGTATTTTCCATAATCCCCTGGCTATGTATTGGTCAGGAGATCCTAACCTTCTTCATGATAGGTTTTCGTGAGAAGATCTCGGGGATGGCAGGTTGGGTTTTTAGGAACCAAAAAAAAAAAGTCAAATAAAAACAGAAACCTATATATTCTAATCTTAGAGTTGTTGTAAACCCTTGTATACTGTATACGCAGTGCCAGAGGAATTGTATACATGCACAAAGATATGCGCATAATAGACCTCCTGGAGTGAGAACTAGATGTGCCCTAACTCATGCGTGTGAGTGACTATTCGGCGCCCACTTACCTATTTAAAGCTGCACTTGAGACCAAAGCATTGCTGAGTGGCTGTCAGCTTCTACCACGTGTGACCTGACCCTGTTTTTACCTGGCCTGCTTGACTCATTCCTGATACACTATATTGTCAAAAGTATTGGGACACCTGCCTTTACATGCACATAAACTTTAGTGGCATCCCAGTCTTAGTCCGTAGGGTTCAATATTGAGTTGGCCCACCCTTTGCACCCATAACAGCTTCAACTCTTCTGGGAGGGTCGTCCGCAAGGTTTAGGAGTGTCTCTATGGGAATCCCTATCACTAGACCTGGGGTCCCCAAACTTTTCTGTATGTACAAATACTTGCAGGCTAGAAAAAAGATCAGTTTTATAAGAAATCTTCTAAACCTGTAAAAGCCTCCCCGGTGTAGACATCTGAAAGCCCTGAGACTGCCACTGAATGCCGCCATCTTTCATATGTCACTGCCACTCAAAATGACACTCTTTAGGAATCCCCTTCACTCCTCCCCCAGCAGCTTCATTAAAGAGGAAGTCAATTCTCTCCTCTTTAATTGTACCTAAAATTGTGATCCTCTAATAAGGCCTACCTGTAGATACTGGAAATATCTCCTTAACTTGCAGCGCTTAGGAGATATTTACTATATATGCTTCCGCCGATGTCATCGGCGCACGTGCACTGATGGTATGACCCGCTCGTGCCGTTTCTCCAGGGCCTGTGACGTGACCGGCGGTCACCAATGCACACGGGCGGGAGTGACGTCATCGCGGCTCCGGCCAATCACAGCGCCGGAGCCCGCAAACCTGGAAGTAACTCCAGGAAAGATGTCGGCCTTGTCAGCCGCGTGCCAGCGCCGATTCAAGGCATCGTTCTAAGGTAAGTATTTTATAATGAGCTTGTATGCGATGCACACCAGATCAGTATGACTTTGTCTTGCAGATTTTTTTTTTTTGGAGGTTTACAACCTCTTTAAAGGTTATGTAGGGAGGTGAAGGCAGGGGCGGGGGAGCTGGGCCAGCACAGACAGTGACTGGAACCTCCAGGAAAAGAAGAGGGCTATGACATGCAAGGAAGAAGGGGAGTGTGCTAGGGAAACATCTAGGGAAGGGAAGGAGAGGAAAATGAAAAAGAAAAGGAAAGTGAAAGGGGAAGAGGAAAAAGGGAAAGGGGAAGAGGAATGTGGAAAGGGAAGAGAAATGAGAAGGGGAAGGGGGAAGGTGAAAGGAGAAGGTTAATGAGAAGGAAAAGGGGAAAAGGGACGGGCAAATGGAAATGGTAAGGGAAATGAGAAGGGGAAGTGAAGAAGGGAAATGGGAAGAGGAATGGGAAAAAGAAAGGAAGGAGCAAAGAGAAATTGAAATGAGAAGGGGAGAGGGAATAGGGAAAGGAAAGATGATCGGAAATGAGGAGAAAGGAAAGGGGGAGGGAAATGGGAAGTGGAAAGGGGAGGGAAGGAAGGCAAAGGGAAAACTGAGGGAGAAAGAGGAAACAGAATGACAAGGGGAAAGAAAATGAAATGGGGAAGGGGAAAGGGAAGGAGAAGGGAAGGGAAAGGGGGAATGGTAATGAGAAGGGAAAGGTGAAGAGGGAAGGACAAAGAGAAAGGGTAAGGGAGGTAAGAAGGAAAAGGAGAAGGGAAGAAGGAAAAGAGGAATGGGGAAGGGGGAAGAGAAAAAGGAAATGGAAGAGAAAGGGAAAGAGAAAGGGGAAGTGAAATATGAAGGGGAAGGGAAATGAGAAATTAAAGGGAAAAGGGAGGGTCAAAGTAGAAGGGAAATGAGAAGGGAAAGGAGAAAGGGGAAGGGAAAAGGGGAAAGGGAAAGAAGAATGGGAAAGGGGAAAAGGAAAAGGGAGGAGCAAAGGGGAAGGGGAAAGGGAAAAGGGAAGGTAAAAATGGAAAGGGGAAGAGGAATGGGAAAGGGGAAAAGGGAGGAGAAAAGGGGAATTGAAATGAGAAGGGGAAAGGGAAAAGGGAAATAGGAAGGTAAAAAGGGAAAGAGGCAGGGAAATGAAGAGAAAGGACAGGGGGAGGGAAATGGGAAGGGGAAGAGAGGAAGGGAAAGGAAAATTTTAAGGAGAAAGGGGAAACAGAATGAGAAGGGGAGGGAAAATGAAAAGGGGAAGGGGAGAGGGAAGGAGGATCGGAAGGGAAGTCAAAGAGGAAGGGTAATGAGAAGGGAAAGGTGAAGAGGAAAGGGAAAGCAGAAAAGGAAAGGGCAAAGAGAAAGGGAAATGAGAAGGCAAGAAGAGAAAGGGGAAGGGGGAGAGGAATGGGGAAGGGAGAAGGCAAAAAGGAAATAGAAGAGAAAGGGGAAGTGATATGAGAAGGGGAAGGAAAATGAGAAGGGGGAAGGTAAAGGGGAAGTGTAATAAGAAGTTAGGGAAAAGGGAAGGTCAAAGTTGAAGGGAATGAGAAGAGCAAGGGGAAGAGGAAAAGGGAAAGGGGAAATGGGAAAATGAAAGGGGAAGAGGAATGGGGAAGGGGAAGAGGAAAGGGAAAGAGGAAGTGAAATGAAAAGGGTAAAGGGGAAGGGAAATGAGAAGGGGAAAGGGGGAGGGCAAGGGAAAGGGAAACGGTAAGAGCAAAGGGGAAAGGGACGGGGAAGAGGAAGGTGAAGAAACTTAATGACAACCTTTTGTTGCCCTTTACACAACATTGTGCATCTTTGTCTAAGACATGAACTAGTCAGACAGAGCACAACCTCACATGACATCTCACAGCATGAATATTGTTCACCGTAAATAAATGGTCGCCATTGATTGGCTCCAGTGTTTGCTGAGCTTGTAATGAATACGCACTTTGGATAAAGTGGAGAAGATCTAGCTAAAGATGGAGTTTTACAACCCAGAGCTGCTCAGCTGTAGATATTTTACGGTATTAATTGGCATTAATGCAAGTCCTGGCAGATTTTCCATCCCCTCAAAACCATTAGCGCAGCATCGAATTTACCACTCTCTGCACGCCGTCCACAAAAATCCGCAAAGCATTAAACAGGAGAAGCAGGACCCTGCAATTTCGGTCCAAAGCATCAGCTTTTATCTTGGAAGTAATTAGCCACTCCAACAAAATCTTTACGCTGAAAGCTTTCACCAGCAAAGTTCAATACCGAGGATGGAGACAAGAGGAGCATTATCTAACGAGGCTCACATTCAGACATAGACAAAAGCCTATGTATTACCCAAAGGTCCCCGATCATCCGAAGAAGTGTAAGTTAAGTAAATAAGGAAAATCAAAGCACAACTAAATAGCGGCTATAAGCAGGGAAAGTAGCCATTCCCCATTGGTTAATATAATCAAGGCTCTTAATTGAATTCAGTGTATTGGCGCGTCGAGCGGCACGTCTTTCCTCTGATCAGAATGAGTGCCTACATTTGCATTTAGATAAGTAAACAGTAAAACGGTGAATCATTTTTAAAGGTTACTTCCAAGCGTGCGGTCGACTGCAGGAAATGCCACCTTTTCTCTCCTTGGAGTGGCACGCCAAGCGTTTTGGGATAGTCGATAAAATTCAGCAGCTAATTACATTTTCTGTTGACTCCTGTTTTTGAAGGTACGGTGAGATTGGGCTGTTCAGCTCAGGTTGTCTGAAAGTCATCTCCAAGATCTAGACGTCCGGGATTGGATGGTGTGCGGGTCAGAAGATAGGAGGGAGGAAGAGGTTGTACAATGACCTCAAGGGCAAGCCGGTGCAACCAGTATACTATGGGATTTATCTTATCCATGAAGTCTATTTTATCTTCAAACTTTAAGGCCTTCTTCTTTAAAGTCTGGCAAACACACAGAGAGGGACATAGAAATGAAGGATTTCTGATCCTGTCCGGACAGTTTCATGAGTCACACACCTCTGGCCAGACTGCACAACCAGGAGGGTGCCAACACTTATCAGTAGGCACTCATTTACACTATGACATTGCTGTCAGGGCTGAAGATAGGAGGGTACATACATCCCTCGTGTACCAGGAGGACCCTTAGAGTCAGTCTAGTACAAGATGGCCCACACAGCTCAACCCCACCAGCATGCCTTGGCACAGCACAGTTAGGAAGAACGTTCCCCAAAGTGTCCGCCAACCCTCTTTACTTTAATTAGTGATGGGGGACATAGATACAGTCTCGTGAGATCCTGGTGGCTGCCGGGTACCATCCTGCTTGCTCTCAGCCTGCAGCACCGTGGGATCCATAGTGACAGTGGACACAGCCAGATGTGATCTGTTGGTTGATGGACTTTGTTTGGGGTGAATGGTTTGTGTGTGCTGGGCAAATGGTCAGTGATTGGTAGAGAGACTGATCTGATTGGTGATAGAAGTGGGTACAGCCTGCAGTACCTCAGGAATATAGGGATTCATGGAAGACCAAGAAGAATTATGACCCCTGGACTATGTACATTACATACTCCTGACCCCTGCACTATGTAGGTTACATACTCCTGACCACTGTTCTATGTATGTTACATACTCCTGACCCCTGCACTATGTATGTTACATACTCCTGACCCCTGCACTATGTATGTTACATACTCCTGACCATTGTACTATGTATGTTATACTCCTGACCATTGTACTATGTATGTTATACTCCTGACCACTGGACTATGTATGTTACATACTCCTGACCACTGTACTTTGTATGTTACATACTCCTGACCCCTGCACTATGTACATTACCCACGCCTGACCGCTGCACTCTGTACATTACATACTCCTGACCCCTGCACTGTGTATGTTACATACTCCTGACCCCTGCACTATGTACATTACATACTCCTGACCCCTGCACTATGTACATTACATACTCCTGACCCCTGCACTATGTACATTACATACTCCTGACCCCTGCACTATATACATTACATACTCCTGACCCCTGCAAACTTTTTCCATTTAGGGATGATGGAGGCCACTGAGCTCATTGGGACCTTCAATGCTGCAGAAATGTTTCTGTACCCTTCCCCCGATCTGTGCCTCCATACAATCCTGTCTCGGAGGTCTACAGACAATCTCTTGGACTTCATGGCTTGGTTTGTGCTCTGACATGCACTGTTACCTGTGGGACCTTATATAGACTGGTGTGTGCCTTTCCAAATCATGTAAAATCAACTAAATTTACCACAGATGGACTCCAATCAAGTTGTAGAAACATCTCAAGGATGATCAGTGGAAACAGGAGACACCTGAGCTCAATTCTGAGTGTCATGGCAAAGGCTATGATACTTATGTACATGGGAGGAGCCTGTGACACTTATGTACATGGGAGGAGCCTGTGATACTTATGTACATAGGAGGAGCCTGTGATACTTATGTACATGGGAGGAGCCTGTGATACTTATGTACATGGGAGGAGCCTGTGATACTTATGTACATGGGAGGAGCCTGTGATACTTATGTACATGGGAGGAGCCTGCGATACTTATGTACATGGGAGGAGCCTGTGATACTTATGTACATGGGAGGAGCCTGTGACACTTATGTACATGGGAGGAGCCTGTGATACTTATGTACATGGGAGGAGTCTGTGATACTTATGTACATGGGAGGAGTCTGTGATACTTATGTACATGGGAGGAGCCTGCGATACTTATGTACATGGGAGGAGCCTGCGATACTTATGTACATGGGAGGAGTCTGTGATACTTATGTACATGGGAGGAGTCTGTGATACTTATGTACATGGGAGGAGCCTGTGATACTTATGTACATGGGAGGAGTCTGTGATACTTATGTACATGGGAGGAGTCTGTGATACTTATGTACATGGGATTTTCTAATTTTTAATAAATTTGCAAAGATTTCAAACAAAATAATGAATTTAATCCATTTTGGAATAAGGCTGTAACATAACAAAATGTGGAAAAAGTGAAGCGCTGTGAATACTTTCCAGATGCACTGTAGGTCCATTTTAAAGAGGAAGTAAACTCTCCCACTCTGATGCTGTTTTTCATTTAGTCCATTATAATAAGCAATTATCAAATATAGCCAATCCAGCCCAAATGGCATATTACTTACTGTTTAAAGAAACTTTAAAAAACTTGTTTCCAGGGGTAAGGGCAGCGCCATCTTAAGTATTGTTTTCTGAGCCCACAGCAGAGTGTATTTCCGCCCTTACATTGAGCACTTCCTGTACTGTTAAACGAGCCTCCTTCTCAATCCAACGTTTCTATGGCAACCCTGCTTCACTGCTCATAGCTGACTTGTTTTATTTCATAGTATTTACTTGTGCCGATTATCTAGTGTTTGCCTGTGTCAGTCTTATCAACTTCAGCTGATAAGGCTGCAGTAATGCTGTGTCCAATGCCTAAGTTTTCCACTCCATGCATAGCTCCCAACTGTCCCCGATCGATTTCGAGGGACTGTCCCTGATTTGGAGCAATGTCCCTCTGTCCCTCTTTCCTCCTCATTTGGTCTGATCTATATAGTTGTATATAAAATGCACTTTTTATCTTTCAAAAAGTTTTTCCCAGTGCTAAACCTTTCATTCAATTTTTAAATTGGTGCATTTGTACATTTTAAAAACCAATATAAAGGAATTGTAGTGGTAAAAAAAAAAAAAGCTCTTGTGGATTTAATTAATCTTTTTGTTTTGGTTAATTCTCCTTTAAGAGGATGTGGCAGGGGGCGTGTCCTATGCCAACATACGTTT
Source organism: Aquarana catesbeiana (assembly GCF_042186555.1). NCBI lineage: Eukaryota > Metazoa > Chordata > Amphibia > Anura > Ranidae > Aquarana > Aquarana catesbeiana. The sequence continues at coordinate 258,552,318 of NC_133333.1, forward strand.
GCTAGTAGGTGTCTCTCATTCCCATCTCAAAATGTTGGGAGGTATGCTCCATGTGAGGTCACATGGGGTGTAGTAGGAAGCTCTGAGTGATTATGCAGCCTCGTGGGATTTCAGAGTTGTGCCGTAGGAAGATCTGATAATAGACAGACAAGTACACAGAGTGTGCCGTAAATCAGGGGAGATCTGGGCATGCTCAGTGAAGTCATTCTAAACAACAAAAAGGATTACAACAATACTAAGCAAGTAAGGAGATATCTACAAGCCGTGTTCATTAGGGTTTTTTATGCTGATTTACATGGGACAAAGTTGTCGGGGAGAGTTTACAACCACTTTAATATTACCCTTCCAGAAGACTCCGAAACCTTCAGAACTCAAAATCCAGGTTTATTTCTCCTAGTAAATATCTGCATTGTTGATTCCTTTTCCAGTCAATGTACTCTAATGAATTATCTTCTGCGATTAACTCCCGACTTCAAGAAGTCTTTCTCAGGAATAAAACAACAGAAGCCCCTGAGATGGAATTTGTTAATTTGTTCTATTAAAATTCATCTTGTAAGTCTTCAGATCATTGAACTCGGTATACATCCCAGAAAACCCACTGGGACCCCGGTTCTAAGTGTCGGACCATTACGGAGAAACGCATCGGGAAGAAAACATTATCGCTGAGCATTTAGCCCGTCAGCGGAAACAAAGAATAATAATCCTCATCAGATGGCAAAAAAAAAAAATACACTTTGTTTAAAGAAAAACTCTGATCTACCAATAAAATAAAGATACTTTGTAATGTATATTGTTTGCAGTGTCTGAGTATCACAATTACCCCCCCCCCCAATCCCCCCCCATCCCATTACATATTTGGTATTAATCTTTTTTCTGGGGGGAGGGGGTGCAAGTACCCACTCTTACTTCGTTATTATTCACCTAGGTGAGGATGACGTCATGCTCAGCGCCCCCCCCCCCCCATTGCTTAAAATTTGATTATCATTATTATTACAGTGGAACCTTGGATTACGAGCATAATCCGTTCCAAGAAGAATGCTTGTAATCTAAAGCGCTCGCATATCAAAGCGAGTTTCCCCATAGAAGTCAATGGAAACTAATTTTTTCCGCATTGACTTTTATTGCATGCAATACCGCATGTGGCCAGAGGTGGGGGGGGGCGCCGGAGAGCCTTGGAAATACTCTGGGACAGCTCGGCTGAACTCGGAAAGGCTCGGAAACACTCGGGAACAGAGTATTTCCGAGTGTTTCCAAGTATTTCCGAGTGATTCCGAGTATTTCCGAACCGCTCCGAACCATTCCGAGTGTCACCAGCGCACCTCTGGCCACATGCGGTACTGCACACCCCATTAGCTTGAATTCTGCTCGTTTTGCGAGAAAACACTCGCAAACCGAGTCAGGATTTTTTCTTTAAAAAAGTTGCTCATTTTTCAAAACGCTCGTTAACCGCGTTACTCGTAAACCAAGGTTCCACTGTATTATACAGGATTTATATAGCGCCAACAGTTTGCGCAGCACTTTACAATATAAAAGGGAGATGATACAGTTACAATTAGACATGTGCACTGACAAAAAGTTCATTCGCTTTTGTTTTTTGTTTTGTTTTTAGTTTTTCGGGTCATTTGTTACGATCGCAATCCGTAAATTCAAATATTTGAAAATTCTAAAATAAGAAAGAAAATTTGAAAGAATGACTATTAAACTCTCCTTTCAAATTTGGCTGTAGGTGAACGTAACAAATACGAATTTATCCGAAGTTACGAATTATCCGAAATAACGAATGCCGCATCTAAGCGAATGGAACGGAACTAATTAATAATAAACAATAATAATAAAAAGTTTTTCTTAATATTATTATTGTTATTTATTATTAATTTGTTACGTTCCATTCGTTTGGATGCGGCATTCGTTATTTCAGATAATTCGTAACTTCGGATAAATTCGTATTCATTATGTTCACTAACAGACAAATTTGAAAGGAAATTCCAATACCTATAATTTAATAGTTAGTGATAGTTAAGTTATTATTAGTTAGTTATTTCAGATTTTCAAATTTTTGAGTTTCCAGATTTTCGAATTTCCGAATTTTTGAATTTTTGAATGTACGAATTTACGAATTAAAGAATTTTCAAATATTCAGAAAAATGTGTTAAACTGGTTTTTTCGTTCATTTGGATATTTCCAAATGAACTAACTTGTTGAAATTAGTTAAAAAATATATTTGAAACTAAAAAAATTGTCTAGTTACAATACAATAAAATACAAGAGGGTTAGGAGGGCCTTGCTAATTTGCGCTTACAATCGAATAGGGTGGGGCAAGTGGAACAAATTAATAATAAATAATAATAATAAAAAGTTTTTATTATTATTATTATTTATTATTATTAATTTGTTATGTTCCATTCGTTTAGATATGGCATTCATTATTGAGGATAATTCGTAACTTTGGATACATTCGTATTCATTCACTAACAGCCAAATTTCAAAGGTAATTTCAATAGCTATAATTTAATAGTTAGTAATAGTTAAGTTATTATTAGTTAGTTATTATTTCGTATTTTCAATTTTTTGGGTTTTCGAATTTAAGAATGTGAGAATTTTCTCATATTCGAATTTACGCATATTCAGAAAAATTTGTTAAATGGGTTTTCGTTAATTTAGATAATTCCAAATGAACTAATTTGTTGAAATTTGTTAAAAAACGAATTAGAAACAAAACAAATTGCAGATGTCTAGTTACAATACAATGAAATACAAGAGGATTAAGAGGGCCCTGCTTAGAGGAGCTTACTATCTAATAGGGTGGGGCAGGTGGTACAAAAGGTTATAACTGTGGGGAATGAGCTGATGCAGGTGGTAGAAAATTTGTTGGAGACGTGATCGGCTTCCCTGAAGAGATGAGTTTTCAGGGATCGCCTGACGGTAGCAAGAGTAGGGGATAGCCGGACAGGTTGAGGTAGAGAGTACCAGAGGGTGGGAGAGGCTCTGGAGAAATCCTGGAGACGATCATGGGAGGAGTAGACAAGAGAACTTGAGAGTAGGAGGCCTTGGGAGGAGGAGACGAGGGAGCCTGAGACTAGGAGGTCTTGGGAGGAGGAGACAAGGGAGCTTGAGAGTAGGAGGTCTTGGGAGGAGGAGACGAGGGAGCTTGAGAGTAGGAGGTCTTGGGAGAATGAGACGAGGGAGCTCGAGAGTAGGAGGTCATAGGAGGTGGAGACGAGGGAGCTTGAGAGTAGGAGGTCATGAGAGGAGGAGACAAGAGAGCTTGAGAGTAGGAGGTCATGGGAGGAGGAGACGAGAGAGCTTGAGAGTAGGAGGTCTTGGGAGAATGAGACGAGGGAGCTCGAGAGTAGGAGGTCATAGGAGGAGGAGACGAGGAAGCTTGAGAGTAGGAGGTCATGAGAGGAGGAGACGAGGGAGCTTGAGAGTAGGAGGTCATGGGAGGAGGAGACTAGGGAGCTTGAGAGTAGTAGGTCATGGGAGGAGGAGACGAGGGAGCTTGAGAGTAGGAGGTCTTGGGAGGAGGAGAAGAGGGAGCTTGAGAGTAGGAGGTCATGGGAGGAGGAAACGAGGGAGCTTGAGAGTAGGAGGTCATGGGAGGAGGAGACGAGGGAACTTGAGAGTAGGAGGTCTTGAGAGGAGGAGACGAGAGAGCTTGAGAGTAGGAGGTCTTGGGAGAAGGAGACGAGGGAGCTTGAGAGTAGGAGGTCATGGGAGGAGGAGACGAGGGAGCTTGAGAGTAGGAGGTCACGGGAGGAGGAGACGAGGGAGCTTGAGAGTAGGAGGTCATGGAAGGAGGAGACAAGGGAGCTTGAGAGTAGGAGGTCATGGGAGGAGGAGACGAGGGAGCTTGAGAGTAGGAGGTCATGGGAGGAGGAGACGAGGGAGCTTGAGAGTAGGAGGTCATGAGAGGAGGAGATGAGGGAGCTTGAGAGTAGGAGGTCATGGGAGGAGGAGACGAGGAAGCTTGAGAGTAGGAGGTCTTGGGAGGAGGAGACGAGAGAGCTTGAGAGTAGGAGGTCATGGGAGGAGGAAACAAGGGAGCTTGAGAGTAGGAGGTCATGGGAGGAGGAGACGAGGGAGCTTGAGAGTAGGAGGTCACGGGAGGAGGAGACAAGGGAGCTTGAGAGTAGGAGGTCATGGGAGGAGGAGACAAGGGAGCTTGAGAGTAGGAGGTCACGGGAGGAGGAGACGAGGGAGCTTGAGAGTAGGAGGTCACGGGAGGAGGAGACGAGAGAGCTTGAGAGTAGGAGGTCATGGGAGGAGGAGACAAGGGAGCTTGAGAGTAGGAGGTCACGGGAGGAGGAGACAAGGGAGCTTGAGAGTAGGAGGTCATGGGAGGAGTGGAGAGGACAATTTGGGTGAAGTTGTGAACGGCTTTGTATGTTGTGGTTAGTATTTTTGAATTCAGTTTTGAGATAAATTTTAAATCAATGCACAATCACATAGGACATATCTAACGTTGTCACATTATTTTGAGGGGTGAAATGAGGAATTGCTTTTTAAATATTCATCACTTTAATCCAATCACAAGGTGGACGCTGCGCATCTAGAAAAGCGTTTTTTTTTTTCCGGTCACGGTGTCTCAGGGATGGACGCCGGGTAATGGATACACATGTTGCTATTGGTGTTATAGATCGAATTAATTATTGCTAGCTGGCAGTCAGTGAGGACAATCTCGCTGGTGTTGCGCACGGTATGATAATTAATCGTTCCACTTGTAATTGTGTTAATTGCCTCTTTCAGTTTGCAGCGGATCTACCTATAGTGACAGCTTACAAATACAGCAAACGTACAGGGAGAGGGAGAGGGAGAGGGGGAGGGGGAGGGGGGGGGGTGGTTGGTCTATGTAAAGGTAAAATATATTTTTTTTTTATTAGAAAGACAAAAGGCACTGAGGACTAACTGCTTGCTGTCCGGCCTATAGCAGTTTTACTGCTACAGGGCGCAGGATCACATATACACTATATTACCAAAAGTATTGGGACACCTGCCTTTACACACACATGAGCTTTAATGACATCCCAGTCTTAGTCCGTAGGGTTCAATATTGAGTTGGCTCCGCCCTTTGCAGCTATAACAGCTTCACCTCTTCTGGGAAGGCCGTCCACAAGGTTTAGGAGGGTGTCTATGGGAATGTTTGACCGTTCTTCCAGAAGCGCATTTGTGAGGTCAGGCACTGATGTTGGATGAGAAGGCCTGGTTCACAGTCTCCGCTCTAATTCATCCCAAAGGTGTTCTATCGAGTTGAGGTCAGGACTCTGTGCAGGCCAGTCAAGTTCCTCCACCCCAAACTCGCTCATCCATGTCTTTATGGATCTTGCTTTGTTTTGCCAACTTTATTAACATTCAGTAATCCATTAAAAAAAACATTGATTCAAGATATGGAATGTTGTAAACTAAATAAGTAATATGATGTATGTTTATATCGGAGCTGTATTATAGGTGTATTAAGTGTGTTTTTATTTCTCATGAGTGTCCAGATTTTGTATCCCTTGAAGTCCTCCTGAAGAAGCGAGACTATCCTTTGAAACGCGTAGAGCCACACAAAGAGTTACTGTGAAGCCCCTCCCACTTACATTGGGAGAAGTTATATCATATCTGTTTTGCGTAATCTTAAGTGGGGTCCAATATAGAGGGATCCTTGATTGGGTCAGGGTCAGGGTTAGGGTTTAGGGTTTCCCCTTGAAGAACAAGGTTAGGACTCAGGAATTGGAATAGGGAACTCCTCCAAAGGGTTAAAGGTCAGCAGGCGGGTTCCCCAGAGGTCAATGGTCAAGAGGCGTGGCTGACCCACCCCCACCAAAGTGTACCGCCTACCCCAAATAAGTCGGGGAATGAAGAAGTCGAGGAAAGCACAGAATGTGCATAAACTAGTCTAAACGCACCTGAGCACTAGGAGTGTTTTGGTGCTTGAGCGTTTATTCAGCTCAAAGGCCAGAAAAAAATGATATTCTAGACAATGAAATGAATGAATGCCCCCCACCCACGTAACACGCCTTTCTTTTTTAAGTACCTGATTAGAACCAGAGGCTCTAATAGGCTTCAAAATAGGGTGGGCTGGGGTCGCAGAGCATTACGCCAAGATCCCACCCAGGTGTTACAACAGCGAATGAATATTCGTTACTGAAGCGCTGATCCTCAATCCGGCCAATCAGGAGCAGATCTGTTTTCCGACTGGCTGAAAAGAGAAGAGTCCCAGTTGGCTGCCGAGGAGGAGGGAGGAAATGGAAGCCGCTGCGATGTCCGTGGAGAGCAGGGGAAGGGAAAGCCATCGCCACGAGCAAGGGGAGCTGCCGGTGAAGCCCAGGAGAAGCGCTGGCCACCAGAGATGGGGTAAGTGCACCAGACCCACTCTACCAACCGACCGCCAACCGACCAGGGAGGGTGGTGGTACTGTTTGCCGCCCCTCCCCCCCAAAAAAATTATCACTGACCGCTAACTGATTCCCATACAGCCTGAGCAGCTCACACACATATCCTTGGTTCATCCCAATTGGCCGCCGAGGAGGAGGGGGGAAACGGAAGGCGTCGCAATGTCCGTGGAGAGCAGGGGAAGTGAAAGCCGTTGCCGCCGAGCAAGGGAAGCCGCCGATGAAGCCCAGGAGAAGCGCTGCCCACCAGAGATGGGGTAAGTGCACCAGACCCATTCAACTGACTGCCGACCGACCGACCAGGGGGGGGGTGGTACGGTTTGCCGCCCCCTCAAAAAAAATTACCACCAGCCACCACTGATCCCCACACAGCCAGAGTGGCTCACACACATATCCTTGGTTCATCCCAATTGGCCGCCGAGGAGGAGGGGGGAAACGGAAGGCGTCACGATGTCCGTGGAGAACAGGGGAAGGGAAAGCCGTCGCTGCCGAGCAAGGGAAGCCGCTGGTAATGCCTGGGAGAAGCGCTGCCCACCAGAGATGGGGTAAGTGCACCAGACCAACCCTACCAAGCGTCCGCTGACCGACCAGGGAGGGGGGTGGTACTGTTTGCCGCCCCCCTCAAAAAAAATTACCACCGGCCACCACTGATTCCCATACAGCCTGAGCGGCTCACACACATATCCTTGGTTCATCCCATTTGGCCGCCGAGGAGGAGGGGGGAAACGGAAGGCGTCGCAATGTCCGTGGAGAGCAGGGGAGGTAAAACCTGTTGCCGCCGAGCAAGGGAAGCCGCCCGTGAAGCCCAGGAGAAGCGCTGCCCACCAGAGATGGGGTAAGTGCACCAGACCAACCCTACCAAGCGTCCACTGACCGACCAGGGAGGGGGGTGGTACTGTTTGCCGCCCCCCTCAAAAAAAATTACCACCGGCCATCACTGACCGCTAACTGATTCCCATACAGCCTGAACGGCTCACACACATATTCTTGGTTCATCCCAATTGGCCGTCGAGGAGGAGGGAGGAAACGGAAGGCGTCACGATGTCCGTGGAGAACAGGGGAAGGGAAAGCCGTCGCTGCCGATCAAGGGAAGCCGCCGGTAATGCCCGGGAGAAGAGCTGGCCATCATAGATGGGGTAAGTGCACCAGACCCACTCTTCAGTGGAGAGAAGGGCAATCACTGGGGGGGTCTAATAGACACCTGATACCTCCATAAAGAGGACCTGTCACCTGCCCAATGCTATCACATAGGGGGCTTGTTAGTACAGAGGTATAATCAAACTGTGCAATACAGTGTATCCAAGCAAGTCATTTCATGTGTGTAAAATTAGGTTTTATGTTTATTTAGTGAATGAAATGTGTGATTTTATTCTGTTTGATGCTGTTTTTGGCACCTGCAAAAGTCCAGATTACATGTCTGCCTTTGATGTACATTAACAAAGGGATGTGGTGCCTTGATCACCCATCAATCTAACAAATCGATGGAAAAGTTTGTCCTTCTGACTGAAAAAGAGAATGATAAAAAAAAAAAAATTCAAAGTTTTGGAGCAAAAAGTGAAAGATAATTCTCCGACACCAGTTTTTAAAAAGCCACAGCGCTCGTTCCTGGGGTGCTTGGAGCGCGCCCAACGTACGTCACGTCTTGTAAGTCCCATCTGTGAATTCCACTTTCTGTAAGCAACTCCCCTCCACATTCTGCTTGACCTACACATGAAACCCTCCTAGTTATTGATTATTGATTCTTCAGATTACTTCTTTGATATTTCCCAATACTCAACTATTCTTTTCAGACATTCCACCTGGTGGCCAACAAAGACTATTCCCCAAGTAGATCTCACTACCAGCTGATCCTAGGTAATCTTCTATGGATACATCTACTAGAGAATGATTCTTTATTATGGCATTTCTGATATTCTTTTGGACTATTTGGAGATCTCCTTACCGCTACATCTATTCAATTTTTTATACCGTGGATTGTATTATACCATCTTTGATATGCTTGATATTTTTTAAATCCTCCTTACTGCTACATTATATTATTCTTATACATCATTTTTTTTGCCATCTTTGATAGGCTGGATATTTTTGCAGACCCTCTTATGACTACATTTGTTATAATATATTAATATTTATATGTTATTTTATGACTTCTCTGATCTGTTTCATATTTTTGAGACTGCTACATTGATTATATCATTTATATGTCAGTCTTATGCTGTCTCTGATACATTTGCTATATGAAGAAATCCCTGACTGCTGCATTTTATTATTTGCACACTTCTCCTTCACAATATATATATATATATATACAAAGTATCTCACAAAAGTGAGTAAACCCCTCACAGTTGTGTAAATCTTTTCTTCTATCTTTTCATGTGACAACACTGAAGAAATGACACTTGTCTACAATGTAAAGTAGTGAGTGTACAGCTTGTATAACAGTGTAAATTTGCTGTCCCCTCAAAATAACTCAACACACAGCCATTAATGTCTAAACCGCTGGCAACAAAAGTCAGTACACCCCTAAGTGAAAATCTCCAAATTGGGCCCAATTAGCCATTTTCCCTCCCCGGTGTCATGTGACTCGATAGTGTTACAAGGTCTCAGGTGTGAATGGGGAGCAGGTTTGTTAAATTTGGTTTTATCACTCTCACTCTCTCATACTGGTCACTGGAAGTTCAACATGGCACCTCATGGCAAAGAACTCTCTGAGGATCTGAAAAAAAGAATTGTTGCTCTACATAAAGATGACCTAGGCTATAAGAAGATTGCCAAGACCCTGAAACTGAGCTGCAGCACGGTGGCCAAGACCATACAGCGGTATAACAGGACAGGTTCCACTCAGCACAGGCCTCGCCATGGTCCACCAAAGAAGTTGAGGTCACGTGATCAGCGTCATATCCAGAGGTTGTCTTTGGGAAATAGACGTATGAGTGCTGCCAGCATTGCTGCAGAGGTTGTAGGGGTGGGGGGTCAGCCTGTCAGTGCTCAGACCATACGCCGCACACTGCATCAAATTGGTCTGCATGGCTTTTTTATATGAGGATCTGAAAAAAAGAATTGTTGTAGCAGAAGGAAGCCTCTTCTAAAAATGATGCACAAGAAAGTCCACAAACAGTTTGCTGAAGACAAGCAGACTAAGGACATGGATTACTGGAACCATGTCCTGTGGTCTGATGAGACCAAGATAAACGTATTTGGTTCAGATGGTGACAAGCGTGTGTGGAGGCAACCAGGTGAGGAGGACAAAGACAAGTGTGTCTTGTCTACAGTCAAGCATGGTGGTGGGAGTGTCATGGTCTGTGGCTGCATGAGTGCTACCGGCACTGGGGGGCTACAGATCATTGAGGGAACCATGAATGCCAACATGTACTATGACACACTGTAGCAGAGCATGATCCCCTCCCTTCAGAGACTGGGCCGCAGGGCAGTATTCCAACATGATAACAACCCCAAACATACCTCCAAGATGCTAAAGAAGCTGAGGGTAAAGGTGATGGACTGGCCAAGCATGTCTCCAGACTTAAACCCTATTGAGCATCTGTGGGACATCCTCAAATGGAAGGTGGAGTTGCGCAAGGTCTCTAACATCCACCAGCTCTGTGATGTCATCATGGAGGAGTGGAAGAGGACTCCCAACAAGATCACCCCATGGCACCATATAAGATGTGAAGATTTCTCACTCAGGTTCCAGGTGATGCCTCTCCGGAGAGGCATCACCTGGAACCTGAGTGAGAATTCTTCACATTCTTTATGGTGCAAATGGGTGATCTTGTTGAGAGACCATCTGGACCTGGAGAAAGGCCTTGGCTGGGCTAAAGCCACAAGCGCTAACGATCTCTTGTAATGAGGGATCAATAGGAGCTGGTAAGCGAGCCTTTCAGTTGTTGGTGGAGGCACTGATATTTAAGATCACTACGGTGGTGGTTGGTAGAGATAGACATCAGGATTTATTTTCACATCACTTGTGGACTGTTCTACTCAAAAAGATCACTTACAGAGTTTGGGCCCCTTAGTACCAACTGAGCATGGTTAAAACACCACGGCCTACCTGAGTATTTTTGCTGACCATGTCCATCCCTTTATGACTACAGTGTCCCCATCTTCTGATGGCTCCTTCCAGCAGGATAATGCTCCATGTCACAAAGCTCCAATCATCTCACCACTGGACAATGAGGTCACTTTACTCCAATGGTCTCCACACTCACCACATCTCATCCAATAGAGCACCATTAGGATGTGGTGAGACGGGAAATTGGCATCGTGGCTGTGCAGCCGAAAATCTGCAGCAATTGTGTGATGTTATCATGTCACTATGGAGCAAAATCTCTGAGGAATGTTTCCAACACCTTGTTGTATCTATGCCATGAAGAATGAAGGCAAAAGGGGTCCAACCCTCTACCAGCAAGGTGGACCCAATAAAGGGGGACCAACCCACTACTAGCAAGGGGGACTTAATAAATGGGGTCCAACCCACTACTAGCAAGGCGGGCCTAAGAAAGGGGGACCAACCCACTACTAGCAAGGAGAACCTAATAAAGGGGGACCAACCTGCTACTAGCAAGGAGAACCTAATAAAGAGGGTCCAACCTCTTACTAGCAAGGGGGATCTAATAAAGGGGGTCCAACCCGCTACTAGCAAGGGGGACTTAATAAAGGGGGTCCAACCCACTACTAGCAAGGCGGGCCTAAGAAAGGGGGACCAACCCACTACTAGCAAGGAGAACCTAATAAAGGGGGACCAACCTGCTACTAGCAAGGAGAACCTAATAAAGAGGGTCCAACCCGCTACTAGCAAGGGGGGCCTAATAAAGAGGGTCCAACCCACTACTAGCAAGGGGGGCCTAATAAAGGGGGTCCAACCCGCTACTAGCAAGGGGGGCCTAATAAAGGGAGTCCAACCCACTACTAGCAAGGCGGGCCTAAGAAAGGGGGTCCAACCCGCTACTAGCAAGGTGCACCTAATAAAGGGGGTCCAACCCGCTACTAGCAAGGTGGACCTAATAAAGGGGGTCCAACCCGCTACTAGCAAGGTGCACCTAATATAGGGGGTCCAACCCACTACTAGCAAGGTGGACCTAATAAAGGGGGTCCAACCCGCTACTAGCAAGGTGGACCTAATTAAGGGGGTCCAACCCGCTACTAGCAAGGTGGACCTAATAAAGTGGCTGGTGAGTGTATATTATATGTCCAAAAGAAATCCTTATATGTCCTTCAAATTTTTAATAGTTAATTAAAGATTTATTATAAAGTTGACCAACTCATCCTGATGCTGCTAAATGTCACCTTGACATCTTAGCTCCAATGACCTCTGGATGTAAAAGGGTTACCACACAGTGCTTGGCTCGCAGGTCTTTTGCCCCGGCAGGTGTGGTAAAGCATGCTGGAACCTGTAGTTCTTATGTAGATAGAAATCCCAAGTAATCCGGTTCTCGTTTCTTGCTTCTCTGCATCCCTCACTCGGCTGTCTATTTATCTGGAGACAACGGATGATTTAAAAGAGCAATTGGTTGCCTTCTCCGCTGCGATTGTTGTGGTAAATGGCATTTTTAGCGGTTCTGAAACGCGGTCCTTGGAAAGACATTTACAAACTGCTCAATGCAGTTAGCATAAAGCTGAACAGTGGGGCATTTCATCAAACTGTCTCCTGAACACTGTACTGCTGTCTCACCATGACAAAAGGTTTTTTGTATATGTGCTTCTCTTTAGTCTAAAAGCTGCACCTGCCACATTGAGCAAATTCCCCGAAAACCCTTAAAAGCAACAAAAAAAAAAAAAAATCTACAAATAAAAGAAATAAAATACATTAAGTAACATGTTCTTTATTTTTTTTCCTGCGGTGTATGTATGTATGCTTTGCTCCCCATGGATGGTTACAGATTTGAAAGAATTTACTGTAAACATCATAAATATAAAACTAACTGTAGATAACTAACGCTAAGGATACTGAACCAACTCCCCAACCAGCCATTGTAGTTGAACAGGCGCCTATAAACGTCCTTGTCTATTGAGGGGGTGCATGCACCAGGCTTTCTCCCAGTGCCTGTTATTGGAAATATCAGATCACAAGGAAAATGTGCACAGCCAGTCAGAGTGGCTCTGTACTTTGTGATCACTGTGAACCAATCGCAGCAATCACAATAATAAACACTGGCTGTGTTTACAAACATCCAGCCCCCCCCCCTTTTCCTTTCACAAATGCAACAGATCAGAAAATCAAAAGGAAGGACAGAAGATAAAGGCAGCTGCAGGTAAAGACAAAGCTTCTATTCATTCAAGGTTGGGGCCCTTAAAGTGTTGGTGCACCACAGACAAGAGACATCGCTCAGACCCCGGCCCATTGCTTGTGCAGTGTATGGCCTCAGCCAGTGCTGCTCTGGCCAATCCCATTGATGTGTTGCGCCCCCCCCCCACCAGGGCTTGGTCACAGAAACTGGTAGGTGGGGTGAAACACATCAGTGGGCAGGGCCAGAGCAGCACTGGCTGAGGCCATACACCGCGCAAGCACTGGGTCGGTCTGAGCGGTGTCTCATCTATGGTACACCAACATTTTTGGATCGGTGAGCTGAGACACCTGTTCTCACATTCCGAGTACCAGTGGGGAAAATCTCAGGCCTCCAGCTTTGAGTGGCACGTCAAGTCTTTTTGTGATCACAGCAGGTTATAAAGTGCCACTGACCACCAACGACCTGCTCATTATACAGCCTACGTGCTCACTATGAACTTTCAAGCTTGGAATTCTGGAGACCAATAATAATTGGGGGGGATTTCATCGTTACCTATCGTTATGCTTTTGGAGGGATTCAGTGCACATAGTCATGCCCCATGATGGACTAGGGTTATTTTTCAACTTGACCTGCTGATCCCTGGTGTGACCTTGGCTAGTTCCTGACCATGGCTTGTCCCTGCTAATTCCTGACTATGACTTACTTCTGCTGATCTTCTGATGTGACATTGGCTCGCCTCCTGACCACAGCTCTGCCTGCTACCCCGTTTGCTGTCTGTCTCCTCCCCCATTGACCATCACCTGTCCAGAGCTTGACTCCAGCTCGTTGTGTGTTCCAGTGTCCTGGCCATCTGCCTTACCATCTGTCTCTTCTGGGGACCTTCCTGTCAATCTGAACAAGCATCTCACATCCAAACCTGCCTTCCGTGGACTGGCTCTTGGTACCTATGTGTAACGAGCCCCTTGCCCGCTCGGTTCCACTCTCCCAACACTCCTCTGCGGCTATAGAATCAGATTGCAGATCGCAACATCTGATTGTTCGGTCGTCCAATGCTCCGGGATTAGAACTACAGCTATGTGCCGTTCTAACCCAGTTGTGATAGCTCAGAACAAAGACCAGGCAGGCTGTATGTAAGTTCAACCAGGAATCTCTCTTTATTGACAGGAATACAGTCTCTTTTATACAATAAAAGAGGAGGTGCAGACCTCCTGCTTATATTATTCTAACAATACAGCTGTATCCTAATTAACATGAGCTAATTAACTAATCCCTTTAGACAGCCTAGATGACTCAGACATGACCTTTAGGCCAGATTGGCCATCTTATAGTTCAGAAAATCCAATCAACATTATCACAATAGCAGAGTTAATTAAACACAAACAACAATGGGGATCTAATGACTCTTAGATCCCATACTAGAGACTTATTTACAATACACATTTTAGCAGACAACAGACAGGTAGCTGGAATTGATGACATTAGCATTTAACAGTAGGAGTCCCAACGGTATGAATCAGTCACTATTCTAATATGGCAAATCAGGGTCCCCAGAGTCTGTGTGTCCTGGGGGACCAGGACCCGAATCCACAGTAATACCACCTCAAGGGTCCCCAGGCATACAGCTCACAAAGAGCACCGTTCCCCCAAATGCCAGGGCCCACGATCGATCGGCAAGAGGCTAGCATTCAGTCCCCTCCAAAAGTCTCTCTCCCGGCTAGGTCTGTCACACTATGCCCTTTCACTTCCTGTGCTCCATTCCAGGGGTGTCTGGACCGGAGGTGCAAGGGAAGCCCTCTTGTCATCTTTGTTTCCAATCAGGTACATGATACCCAGAAATGGCATGGTCACCCGAAGTAATTGTTTGCAGGGCGATCAATGGAATGTACTCACTATGGATATGCATAACAGCAAAGGACCTAATACTTGACACATTCCATAGTTCACCCTGTAAACAGCTCTGGTGACAGCTCTGGTGACGGTGCCACTTTTGAGTCCTCCAAACTTCATACATTATTTGAGCACTTGAAGAAGGCGGAAAATTTTAGCCCCCGAAACACATTGCTTGTTTTACATTTTTAAAAGACTTCGGGCTCTTGGATCTCAGATGTGGCCTCATCAGTGTGCTCAGCCCCTTCTTTATAAACTCACCATTGTGGGGCAGGAAGGTGACACCAATGAAGGCAGTAATTAGTATACTGGAAGTGGTGCCACCTTCTTGATTATCTATCCTAATAAGCAGGTTGTAGGGGGTGCAAACAAGGGAACCGCACCCTTATAAATTGAACAGTGTTGTAGAAACTGACTTTTAAGGTGCCCAAGGATCACATATTATCAGTGAAAATGTGTCTAATTTTATTAAATGATATAATTAAAAGAATATACTTTTAAAAACAACTTTACATTGGTGACTCTTCCATCCTAAAATAAGGAACCCTGAATATGAATCATAGAGATTTGTTAAAATAATCTATTGAGGCCACATATATAAATCATCATCTATCAACTTATCACAGGGTTCCAGCTTTTCTCTTCCTCTACGTGTTTCACCTCATATACGCCAGCTTCCTCAGGAAGCCTGCTTTTCTCTGCCTCAAAATGTTTGATGTGGTAAAAGCCCACTTCCTAAGGACTTTATATTGGGAGAATACTACTTTACATTGGTGACGCTCCCATATTAAAGTAAGGAACTCTTAATATGAATTATAGAGATTTGTTAAGATAATGAATTGAGGCCCCTGCCCATATATAAATCATCATCCATCAACTTAATACAAGGTTCTTGATTTTCTCTGCCTCTACGTGTTTCACATGGTATAAGCCAGCTTTCTCAGGAGGTTATATTGGGAGAATACTGCTTTACATTGGTGACTCTCCCCCATCTTAAAGTAAGGAACTCTGAATATAAATCATAGAGATTTGTTAAGATAATGTATTGAGGCCACTGCCCATACAGTATATAATTCATAATCCCTCAACTTATCACAGGGTTCCTGCTTTTCTCTGCCTCTATGCGTTTCATGTGGTATAAGCCAGCTACCTCAGGAACCTATATTAGGAA
Source organism: Aquarana catesbeiana (assembly GCF_042186555.1). Lineage (NCBI taxonomy): Eukaryota > Metazoa > Chordata > Amphibia > Anura > Ranidae > Aquarana > Aquarana catesbeiana. The sequence goes on from NC_133333.1 coordinate 258,567,976, forward strand.
AATACTACTTTACATTGGTGACTCTCCCATATCAAAGTAAGAAATCCTGAATATCAATCATAGAGATTTGTTAAGATAGTGTAGTGAGGCTACTTCCCATATATAAATCATCCATCAATTTATCACAGGATTCCTGCTTTTCTCCTCCTTTACGCGTTTCACGTGTTATAGGCCCGCTTCCTCAGGAGGTTATATTAGGAGAATACAAAATTGCACTTAAGATTAGGGCACTATAGGCTAACAGTCAGGGAAATGGCTGTAGTACTGGCAATGTTACCAGCACCCATAATGGCCGCATCTGGTGAACTTCTGTGCTCACTGGCGCACGCAGAGCGAATGGGCGCACACGCGACGTGACAGATGGTGGCGCCCACTGGCCTATATAAACTTGCTGCTGAGTCCTCCAGATTGCTGGATTATCATCAGCTTCCCCGTGTTCCCTGTGCTTCTGTATTCCTGATTCTTGCACCTCCTGTTATCGATGCGGCTTGCCTTGACCTGCTTCCTGATCTCCCGGTTTGACCTCTGGCTTGTACTTCTGACTCTGCTCCTGCTTGCTTCCCAGTGTCTGACCTCGGCCTGGCTCACCGATTCTGCTTCTCCTGTCTCCTGTGTATGAGCTAGGCTTGTTCCAGTTCTGCTGCCTGGCTGATCCACTGTGTATGACCTTTGGCCTGGCTCTCGGCTTCCTCTCTACCAAGCACACCAGCATACCCGCTCTTCTAGTGCATCCAGCCTGCTACAGCCATCTCCTTGTGATCAGCTCTTCTGACTACAGTGTCTGGCAAACTGCGCTTCTTTGGGCACTACACCCCCTGTACCGTCTCCAGGGGTGTGTTGCACTTAGCCGCAAAGGGGAGCCCTCTCAGCACATCGGCCCCCAACCGGAATGTGACACTAAGGTTGTGTCAGCGCCCCCTCAGGGACAAGTACAGGGGCTAAGATAGTGAAACAGAATAATGGGTAAGTATGAAGAATTCCTATAGTCATTAATGGGGTTACTATGTCAGACGCATATTTGGCATTATTGATTGTATAAGGACCTAGCTAAGATTGATAAACACCCAGTATGGGAGAAGGTGGGGATTAGCTACATCACTTAAGTGTTAAATAATTCAGTTATGAAGCCATAAGACCAGATGGTACTGCAATTTCCACTGATGAAAGGCCATTACTATCAATATATCCAACTGTGTCATGTTGTATGGTGTCAAAGCAGGTACTCTACTCCAGTGGTCATCAACCCTGTCCTCAGGGCCCACTAACAGGCCAGGTTTTATGTATTACCTTGGGGAGATGCAGACTAGAATACTGCAATCGCTGAGCAGCAAATGATATCACCTGTGATGTATTTCAGTTATCTTCAGTTATCTTGTAAACCTGGTGGGCCTCGAGGACAGATGATGATGACCACTGCTCTACTCTAAGGTTTGAAGAATCTTCGTTCTTGGAGTCCATATACACTGATGCTGAGAAAAAGGGTATTATCTCTCGAATTTCCGCACATCTCTTATCTTATATACAAGCCCCTGATCTTCTGCCCTGCCGAGACAAATGGGAGAGAGATGTCGGCCCTCTCGATGGTGAACAATGGGATCGGATTCTTGGGGGTGGGACCTTTGGTGTCGGTATCCGCGGTGCAGAAACGGTCACACCTGTTTATTTTGCATTGAGTATAGCGCACACCGGTACAGCTGCCTAAATGGGGCAGGAGAGAAACCCCCAAATGTCCTAAATGTCAGGCCCATCCTGGTGATCTTATCCACATGCTCTGGAGATGTCCCAGGCTTGTGAGATATTGGAATCGAGTTAAATATAACAATCGATAGGACATATCAGATTCAACTGACTATGGATCTCTGACGTGTCTGTTGGGTAGTCTCAATGAGGAGCAATATCTCCCTCCAGTATACATTGCTCTTACAAGACTTTTGTACCCAGCCAGAAAGCTGATTGCTCGGCTTTGGCTTTTTCTGCACAACCACCGACAAGAAAGAAACACCTATTGTCAGAACTGGTTGAGCACTCCGGAGGTGGCACCCCCCGCAGCTGGTCCTAGATAAGACTATTACTTGGCTAGACAGATGAATGCCTTCGATTTCGATACATGACCATACAAGACCCTTCACAGACTAGATAATATGTTTTACATTGACCACTTTATTACCAGGCACGTAAACCCCCTTCCTACCCAGAACAATTTTCAGCTTTCAGAGCTCGCACACTTTGAATGACAATTGCGCGGTCATGCTACACTGTACCCAAATGACATTTTTCTAATTTTTTTCCCGCAAATAGAGCTTTCTTTTGGTGGTATTTAATCACTGAAACAAAACAATTTTATAGTTTGTTATAAAATTTTGCAAACAGGTATTTTTTCTCCTTCATTGATGTGCGCTGATGAGGCTGCACTGATGGACACACTGATAAGGTGGCACTGATGGGCACGGATAAGGCTGCACTGATGGGCACTGATAAGGTGGCACTGGTGGGCACTGATGAGGTGGCACTGGTGAGCACTGATAGGCGGTACTAAGAGTTGCCACAGATTTGTGGCACTGATGGGTTGCACAGATGGGTGGCACTAATGGGCACTGATGCACGACACTGAAGGGCATTGATAGACTGTACTGATGGGCGCTAAGGTGACACTGATGGACACTGATAGGTAGCACTGGTGGTCACTGATGAGGTGGCACTAGTGGGCACTGATGAGGCGGCATTGGTGGGCACTGATAGGTGGCACTGAGAGATGCCACTAATTTGAGGCACTGATGGGCAGCACAGATGGGTGACACTGATGGGCACTGATGGGAGGCACTGAAGGGCATTGATAGGTGGCACTGAAGGGCACTGATAGGTGGCACTGAAGGGCACTGATAAGTGGCACTGATTGGCACTGATGGGTGACACTGCTAGGTGACACTGATAGGCAGCACTGATAGGTGTCACTGATGATGAGGCACTGATGGGCACTGATTGGCAGCACTCGTGGGCATTAATAGGTGGCACAAGTGGGCACTGGTAGGTGGCACTGGTGGGCATTGGTAGGCAGGACTAGTATGCACTGGTAGGTGGCACTGGTGGGCATTGATAGGCGGCACTAGTATGCACTGGTAGGTGGCACTGGTGGGCATTGGTAGGCGGCACTAGTATGCACTGGTAGGTGGCACTGGTGGGCATTGGTAGGCGGCACTGGTATGCACTGGCAGGTGGCACTGGTGGGCACTGGCAGGTGGCACTGGTTGGCACAGATACTTGGGTGATGCCTCACCCTCTACGGGACCGCTGTCCCTCTGACAAAAGCCGGGGATTGGCTTTTTTTCTGCTCTTGCTGTCAGCGCTAGCAGAAAAAAAGCCAATTACCGTTTTTTTGTTTACATCAAATGATCATTGGCTGACAGATCACGTGATGAGGGGCCGGGATCGACCCCTTACACCGATCTGTGATCAGCCGAGTCCCACAGGGAACGCGCAGGCAGCTCATGCACAGGAGGACATCATATGACGGTGATGATATAAGGTCCGCCCTGTAGCCATCATTCGGCTATAGTGCGGACGGGAAGCGGTTAAGGTCTATTTACCTACGAAATGTATTATTCGGAACCTCTTGACTACAGGTTAGTTATTGCGTGCTTCCAGTTGGTTTTCTTTAATTGTTTTTCTTTTCCAGTAAATTAACTGTAAGGTCTTACGTACTGCACATGCTTCTTCTAATAGGACTGATTGGCTATGCGGTTACTGCAGATCATTTTCTGTCTTGCTGATTACATCTCCTGTTTTTTTTTATGGACTGTATGCCTATTCATTTGTACTTTGTAATGCCTTATTTTCTACTCAATAAAATTCTATTTTGTTGATTAAAAAAAATTTAAAAATTCCTATAATCCGTGGCAATACTCAGGGTCTAAGAATGATCACCAACCATTCCAGATAGGTGAAGGATCGATTCCGTCCAAGAAGAGGAAAATAAGACCAATTGGCCTAAAGACCACTGTAAGTCATTTCACACACAAAGGATTCCTCCACCGCCAGAGCTGCAAACTCCACCCCAACACCGTTCAATGATTGATTATCCAGTATTATAAGAGTGTTCAAATTACCAAAGGGGCTGAAGAGAATAAACAATTGTAGCAGATTGATGTTTAGACAGGGCTGCTATTAAATTTATTTACCAGGCGATAGTTGCCTTAACCAACTGCTAGGAGATCAGTTGATTTCGCCCCTAATTCTGGAATTGCTGCACTTCTCTCTTCTGTCACTAGGTGGCATTGTATCTGGTGACATTAGATAAGACAAGGACATTGCAAGGACAGATTAGGAATGAATGGGGTGTCTCAGCCAATGGGCAGGGATTTTCTTGGGTCCCTCGGCCTGCTGGGAGAACCTATTTATTTGGGTGGAGTCAGGTGAACGGGGTTCTGTGCCACCTGGGCGTCTGTCCGGGTGGACGTGTGTTGTATTGCCCCAGGCTGCTAGGCCAGAAACCTAAGGCCTATCCCAGGGGACATCTGGCTTCCAGACTCATAAGCAGGAAAAGCAGCGTAGGGTTGGGACTGCGGGTTTGTAGTTCAACCAGAAGTGACGGTTCTGCCGGCTGGGGAACCAGTTGTGGTCGGTGGTAGAAGGAAAGCTGTCGCCACTAAGGGACCATCCACCTTGCTACCGGAAAAAGAAAAAAAAGAAAAGCGCCTCTGAGTGCAATGTTTAATGTGTAGTACAATAAAGTATTCAACACTTACATATAAGTAAGTACAGATGTGTTCATGGAAGATAGAAGTCTCATGGAGGTGTTGCCGGTGTCTACAGGGAGTGCCAAATCCAGGCTATGTAAGCCGCAAGGAGCCGGAGAGGAAGCCGGCTGTGTCCTATGGAGGAAAAGGTAAGGATCTGCTCGCGGAACAGCGTGTGACGTCAGCGAGGTCAGGGGAAACATCATGTTTCCCCTGACACGATCGTTACCTTTTCCTCCATAGGACACAGCCGGCTTCTCCTCCGGCTCCTTGCGGCTTACATAGCCTGGATTTGGCACTCCTTGGAACAATTTGTAGATACCGGCAACACCTCCATGAGACTTCTATCTTCCATGAACACATCTGTACTTACTTATATGTAAGTGTTGAATACTTTATTGTACTACACATTAAACGTTGCACTCAGAGGAGCTTTTCTGTTTTTTTACTTTTTCCATGTTGATCCTGAGTTGGCAGGGGCGGACTTTTCGGCATACAAGGTCCGACGGTCTTTCCGACGCACTTTCAAGGGACTTTTGACGGACTTCCGAAACGAATGGACTTGCCTACACACGATCACACCAAAGTCCGACGGATTCGTACGTGATGACGTACGACCAGACTAAAATAAGGAAGTTGATAGCCGGTAGCCGATAACTGCCCTAGCGTCGGTTTTGGTCCTTCGGACTCGCACACAGAGGAGCGGACTTTTCGTCCGGACTCGAGTAAGTTGGAAAGATTTCAAACATGTTCCAAATTTAAAGTCCGTCTGATTTTCGACCAAAAAAGTCAGCTGCAGGTCTGAAGAAGCCCACACACGGTTGGAATGTCCGCCGGAATTCGTCACGTCGGACCAGTCTGGTCGAAAAGTCCGCCCGTGTGTACGCGGCATAAGTGCCGGTTTCCCCGTAGACTTTACCATCCTTATCCAGCTCCCTAGATCCACTACTCCGTATCTCTTATAACTGATTGGACTTTTTATACTTACTCGTGGACTTTCTACAATTGATTTATCCAGTCCTGCCTTTTATTACTAGTTTTTATTGATTGTGAATCACTTTATCGGTATCCTGAGCGCTAGCATTTGCCGTTTTTGACCTTGCTACCGGAGACCGCAGTGAGAGAGCTGAGGACAGTACCAGAGCAGACTTCTCACCAGCCGGGGACGGCGAAGAGGTGGGAAAACTTCAGCAAGTGCCAAGTCAGGGACCTAACATGTCAGCGGGGGTGAAGCTTGAAGAGTATATGTGAGTGCCAAAAAAAGTCTTCACTTCGAATGGCCGTACAGAAGAGAAGAGTGCAGATAAACAGGTACAACTTATGTAGGGGGATTTGTCTCATCTCTGTGCATCACCTGAGGCCAGTCACTCCACTGGGGATATGGAAGGGTTTACAATCCCTTTAAATAAAAAAAGATCAATTCTTCACACACAATTATTATTTTTTTCCACATTTCGCCCAACACTTGCCATTATACAGAATGTCTTTTTGATCGCTGTCTCTTCCGTGATTTCACGTTGGGTGTTCAGTGACTGTCTATAATACATTCCATCTCTCCGCCCGCCGAGCACTACAACCCTTCTCCCCGCTCGCCGTACACCAAAACAACAGAATCGAGTCTCTGCGCGGCTTAATGACCCTTCCCGGGAAAGTGACGCCGGTAAAGGGCTCATTAGAAAGCTGATCCGCAGCTATTCGGTGGTGAGAAAAATCGATCACATTCCTCTTATACTTGTTTTTTTTTTTCTTTCTTAATCGGCCAACTGCCACCCTACATATGAAAATGCAAGTCATCTTGCTGTAAAGGCAATGCATCTATCCACTGTGGGGGGGGTGGTGGCGGCGGGCGGGGGGTCTTGACACCCCGCACTCACAGTATGTCCTTAGTCTTCTGGGTTGAATGACGGTGACCATCCTTCCACCTGGAAGACTGAGAACCTCTTGTGGCAGAATGGAATTAATGCAAATGACAGTTCCGGTGTTCAAGAAGTTAAAATGGTTTTAAAGCAGTGGTTCTCAACCTGGGGGTCGGGACCCACTTGGGGGTCGAATGACGATTCGCCAGGGGTCACCGAATCCTGGGCTGTTCCTGAAGCCCACACCGCTCTCCCAGCCTTTTCGCGGCCACCCAAAAGGGCTGACCCTGGAGCCTGTGGCCGCCCAACTGGCCTGTTCCTGGAGCCCGTGGCCGCCCACTCAACCTCTTCGCAGCCGCTTCACGGCTGGGGGTAGAGACTAGAGGTCAGCTGACTGGTGAGGAATGTGAAGTGGGAGGGGCTGGAGGAGAGACCACCTCCTGATTTAGGTGTCACTGGTACGAGACACAACAAAGTCGGAGATACAGTGAAGCCGGAGACACATTGAGTAACACTACCTGTGATTAGAGTTGCCATTAAAAGTCCTCACTACAGTTATCTGATCAGCAGATGACCTTCATCATGAGCACCTAAGTTGGCTGATCAGAACTTCCCCCAGCACTGGAAGGGAGAGGAAAAGAGAGGGAGGAACAAAGAAAAAGGGAGAGAAAGAATAAGAGAAAGAACAAGAAACACGGCTAGAGAGAGGGATGGGGGGGGGGAAACTCCAAGAAATTAGGATAGAGAGAGATAAAAGGGAAAGAAAGGAGAACAAAGAGAAAGAGTGGTATATCCTAAAATGTACCATAAGGGGTTTTAATACTGTACGAGTGGAAGGGACTCGGGGAGCACTAAATGTCCGTGGGTTAAGGGCGCAAATTACTTGTCTTGCCTTGGGTGCTGACAACCCACGCTACGAAAATAATTTTACTGTTAGGGGTCCCCACAACTTGGGAAATTTTATCGAAGGGTCACGGCACTGGTAGGGTTGAGAACCATTGTTCTAAAGGCTTTTTACTTTAATGCATTCTCTGCATTGTGGCTTACTGTGATGGTGTCAGGGCTGGGCTCTGCCCTTCCTTATCTGAGCTGGCCACTCAGCTGTCAGCTAATTGCCAGCTCCTATCTCTCCACAGTTACTCAGCTGTTGATGATATCCTGCTCGTCAGTCCTGTCTACTTAAGCCGTTCAGCCCAGAGGATCTCTGCCTTCACCTTGGCCAACATCACAGAGACTATCTCCTGCATTCCTGTTTAAAGACTTGCTTTTCTGACATCCCTTCTGGCTCCAGATCCTGCTTGCTGTTCCACTACATTGATCCCTGACTTCTGGCTTGTCTGACTGTTTGTTCTTTTTACTTTTATTATTAAACAAGTGTGATTTAACTGTACTCCTGTCTGAGGCCTGATTTAATGGTTTCTGACAGATGGGCAATTGGTGAGAGCCTAAAGCGCCAGCGGGGGACCCGAGAAGAGGAGGATCAGGGCTGCTCTGTGCAAAACCATTACAGAGCAGATAAGTATAATATAATATAATATTGTATAATAATAATATAGAATGTTTATTTAAAAAAAAAAATTATATATATATATATATATATATATATATATATATATATATATATATATATATATATATATATATATATATATATATATGTATATATATATATATATATATATATATATATATATTTTACTGTATATGGATTTACAATCACTTAAAAGCAAGATTTAGGACTTTGGATTTTTAGAGCCAGCAAGGGGCTTTTAGATTGATCTGGGCAGAAGAGGATCGCTAGAATGTTTATTGATGGCTCCAGGAGAGCCAATGTGTGTTTCGGAAATCTGCATTCCCTTTATAGCTGACAATAAATATATTTGATATTAATTATTATACCATAAACATATAATGCCACAAGAATGAATATAAAATAGTTAAATGAGATGATCATAATTATTTTAAATAAAAGCGCAGAGTGCTGCACCCCCTGAACTTTTGTTGTATTTTTTTATTAGAAAGACAAAAGGCACTGAGGACTAACTGCTTGCTGTCCGTCCTATAGCAGTTTTACTGCTACAGGGCGCAGGATCACATATACACTATATTGCCAAATGTATTGAGACGCCTGCCTTTACACGCACATGAACTTCCATGGCATCCCAGTCTTAGTCCGTAGGGTTCAATATTGAGTTGGCTCCGCCCTTTGCAGCTGTAACAGCTTCAACTCTTCTGGGAAGGCCGTCCACAAGGTTTAGGAGGGTGTCTGTGGGAATGTTTAACCATTCTTCCAGAAGCACATTTGTGAGGTCAGGCACAAATTTTGGACAAGAAGGCCTGGCTCACGGTCTCCGCTCTAATTCACCCAAAGGTGTATAAAATATTAAGTTTCGTCCCCAGGATGACGTCATACTTGTGACAAAACGCGTCGGAAGGAGCGACGTGCTGACGTCACCGCGCTGTTCAACGTTCCGAAGGAACGGGCGTTTGTATCGTAGCTGGCCTGCTTACTATCCATGCTTGAATTATATTACTTCTATGTTATTGTTACTGTTTTTTACAAGAAATTATCAGTCTGGTTTTACCTATATCTCTCTTTTCTTTGGGTTACCGTGATCATGAGAATCGAGGACTCTGCTTGCCACTTCAGGAGACAAAGGCCCTGGCTGGGTATTAGTGATAACGCTTGTGTTAGTTGGTAAGCGTGCACTTTATGTGGTGGCCGATACACTTTGCATGTTGGTGTGAATTAGTTTTCTACATGAGGAGGACACCAAACACTCAATGTTTGTCTATTGCCTATAGTGATATTCCTAAGGACATTTTTGTTTAGAAGGCGTTGTAAAGGTTCGTGTTTTTTCACCTTAATGCATCCTATGCATTAAGGTGAAAAAACACCTGGCAGTCACCGCCCCCCCGTTTTAGTTACCTGAGCCCCTTCATCTCCTCATCAGGGACATGCTGTCCCTCTCTCCACGGGGTCCCGGCCCTTGATTGGATAGATTGATAGCAGCACAGCCATTGGCTCCCGCTGCTGTCAACCGAATCCAATGACGCGGGGGCGTGGGGGGCTGAGTCTGGCTTTCTTTTCTATGGAAGCAAATGCTGGACTCGGGAGCACGCCCGCAAGGTAACCCCCTCGGGAGAACGCTTCTCCTAGGGGGTTATCTGATGTGGGGAGGAGCTGCGAGAGCCGCCGAGGGACCCCAGAAGAGGAGGATCGGGGCCACTCTGCAAAATGAGCTGCATAGTGGAGGTAAGTATATGTTTGTTATTTAAAAAAAAACAAAAAACGATCCTTTACAATCACTTTAAGTTGCTAACTCTTTTATTGGGACTCAACAACCTATAGTGTTGACTGATACATTGTTATATTTCACCATTGTTACTATTTGCCACATATTAGTTTTTAGAGCGCAGCTCTCTTAATATATTTATATATCTATTTTCTGTGTTTATCTCACCACAGAGCTTCTGCTATCTTCAGGGTTTTAGGACACAGCATTGTTTATTTTATATATATAAATATATATTAAAAAAATTTATATATATATATATATATATATATATATATATATATATATATATACAGTATATAAAAGGTAAATCAAAACTAAAGTAGACCTTGTTATCACTAAACAGGGCAAACATAAAATGGAATTGATTATTTGATGGGGTTGGGCGTCTTATTGGATAACGATGGTTTGGTGACCGATCCAAGAAACTGAACTTATCCTTTAAACTCAGCTTCGAAATGTTGGGAACAAATAACTAAAAACAGGAACTCCATCCTCAGCGTTATAAATAGTTTACATTTCAAGTAATTGAAAATTCTGGAGAGGACTCGGCAAACAAACCATTCCCAGCCTGGATGGTCGGAGCCGGGGACCCCACCACCAGAACCTCCACTCATAGGACGCCGGTCGGTGATTCAGTCTTTGGGTTGAATGCAGCCTCAGAGCTCGTGTTTACCTTCGCAGTCAATAAATACCTCCTTGTTCTTTTCTGTGTTTGTTTCGGGTCTCAGGGGGTCCCAGGTGCTTTCGTTCAATGCCGGGGATTTCAGAATGGAAAGAAAACAATGAATGAGGATTTTGGCTTCCCTTGAATGCAGAAAATTGCCGGTTTGTACCTGTGTACACAAAGACTTTGCTGTGCGCTGGCAGAACACCGTTCTTCGCTTCATTCGGCATTGCAGAGAAATTCCCCAACCACCCCATACACAAAAGGTTTTTATTCCTTCTGATCTTCAGGGTTCATTTGGAAAGCAGAACACATGGCATGATGTTGTACCCGTTACATCTTTCATTCCATTACACTGTTACTCCTATTATATTTCTCTAAAAAAAAAAAAGCAAATATGTTAAAGATCCGCAACCTAAACACGAGCTGATTTTGTTTATAACAGGGAGGACTTCTGCTCTTTAACCCATTCCTGCCCGGCCTATAGTTAGCTCCCTTGATCCAGTTGAGTACTTTTGGCGGGAGGCCCTCAGGATCCCATTACAAGTCACAAGAAAACCTGCAAGGCAATCCAGTCTGGCCTAACCAGCACCCCCTGGGAAGTTCTTACACCTGTTCTAAGCTTAGCCGGATATGGACCTCACTGTGACCCCATTGTGAAGGGTCACTTCCAGGAAGGAAGGAATGTCCCCCATAAAAATAGCTAAACAGATGATTGGTGTTAATGGGTCCATATATGAGAGGTAGAAATTGGTTATTGCTCAAGGAACCTGTAAGGTCAAGCAGATTCCCAGCACCAGAAAAACAGCGCGGACTGATGCTCATATTTAAGCAAAGATTCAATGTCAGATATTCTATTCAAGGTCATCACACTTTTGCGTTTGTGTGCACACAAATTATCATGCGCACTATGAGCAGTTGTTGAATGGTCTTCAACTTGTACCTGTATTCCGGAGACCTGATCCATTGAACCTGCTCACCTGTGTTTGACCCGGCTTTCCCCTGGACTTTGCCTTTGCTCCTGCCTTAACCTTGTACATCTGATTTCCCTGACCTTGGCCTGTCTACTGGCCTTGTCTTTGCCCTTCTGATTCTGTACTGTGCTGCCCGGCTGTTACCAATCTTGGCCTACTTCCTGGACTTGCTCTGCCTGCTGACTCGGCCCCTCGTTGCCTGGCTGTCACTGGTCACCGCCTACATACAGGATCTACCACCATCTCCTGCTCTGGTACTAAGCAACACCAGTATCCTGTCCTGAGGATTGTGACCCCCAGCTTCATCCACTTAAAGAGCTGAATTGACCAGCCAGCTACTCCGGCACTCATGCCACTCTGTGCCCTTACACTCTCTGTCCCCACCTTCAGTAGTGTTGGGCAGGTGTAAGAGAAGCCTCCACCACATTGCAGTTGGCACCAGGTACACGATAGCACTCCCGGAGAACTTTGGAGGAACCCCAGTTGTGGAAGACTGCTCCAGAGGCTATTAGGGACCCCTAGAGTCAGGAGCGTGGGTGCTCCTGCTCCATCTTAGCTGCTGGTTCCAGCATCCTGGTTTTGGCTGTGGCATTCTCCTTGTTGTCTGTCCACCTGCAAGTTGATTAATGTGGCCAGTTTCTGGGTGGAGAGCAAACCTGATTTAAGCCAACCAAGCCTGCAGTCTGATTCTTGTGATAGCGTGTGTAATACTTGCTCCAATCTGCCTTTTTATCTGTCCTGCTCTGCTGTTTAGATTCCCTTGTTGATGACCTTGGATCTCGGACTATTCTCTGAACTCTGTCTGCCTTTTGACTATGGATTGACCTCAACTATTCTAAATCTTGCCTGCCTGGTACCTGGACTGTCATTGAACCACTCTGCCCATCTGCCAAACGCAAGTACCTGTTTGCTTTGCTCAGTTTGCGCATGCCCCGGCGTGGTATAGCATTGTGTATACTTGCATGTACTGCATGTACTTACGTTCGACTCGAACATCAGGCTCATCCCTAATCACCACCCTCTGACCTCGCCCTTGTAGCCAGTTCTTGCAATGGGGAACCATTGATTGGGATAAGGGGGAGGGCTTTAAAGTGAATGTAAAAAAAAATTTTGACCCTCACGGACCCCCCCAAAACTCAACCATGTTCCCCAGGTTAAGAACCCCCGCTCTAGGCGGTAAGGGGTGCCGCATATAAATTCAGTAAAAAAAAAAAAACAAACAAAAAAAAACCAATAAAGCCACCTAAAGACCTCAGTAAATAAACAAGATATTCCTGGCAGCAGGCGCCAGACTCAATCTCTTGGTGTTTAATTGTAGAAATCAGAGGAGATCGAGGACGATAGCGGGAGGATAAACACGCCAATGACACCAGTCACAAGTGGATAAGCGTATTGATTTTAATCGTGCCGTGGATCAAGGCGAAGACGGGTGGCGGCAGCGGCAAGTTCACTGCAGAATAAACCTCGACAACCCAATTAATTACACCCGCTGTACCGAGCCCGGAAAGAGAACTTATTTCACCCGGAGATAACATGGCCGGGGGGGGGGGGGTTGGCGACGCAGCTTCACGTGCCACGTTGCGGTACCGTTTTATTTTTTTTTTCGCCTTTCGCAGAATGTAATAAAAATGAGTAAACACGCACCGCGGTGGTCAGGTTGGCGATTGCTCTGACGTCCGTGCCTTCCGTGTTATTATCTGTCGCCGGGATCGCGCCGGATATCACCACTGCCAGGCTGTGCTTCTCACGCTCGCCGCCCGCCCCCCCCCCCACGAGATGCCGCGCACCCATAGGAATCCGTTGTGGGCGGCGAGCGGGAGGAGCGACAGAGCTTGGCGCTGGCTCCCGCGATGGGGCTCGCAGGTGTCAATCAGATTGACACAATATCAACGGCACCTACTGTACTATAGTTTGGCGCCATTCCACGGGCAGATGCAATTTTAAAGCGTGACATGTTAGGTATCTATTCACTCGTCTTCCTAGACCTTAACACTAAAATGGTTATTATACTGTATAGCGTTTGTTAGCAATTAAAAATTATTAAAAAAAAATTTTGTTTTTTTAAAATTGCGTTTGAAAAACCGCTGCGCAAATACGACATAAAAAAAAACCCCGCAACACCCACCATATATACTGTTTGGGGGTTCTAAGTAAATTTCTAGCAAAAAAAAAAAAATACAGATTTCTACATGAACAGCCGCGGCCAAAAGTTTGGAGAATGACACAAATATTAATATTCACAAAGTCGGCTGCCTCTGTGTTTATGATGTCATTTTGCATCTACTCCGGAATGTTATGAAGAGCCATCAGATGAATTGCAATTAATTACAAAGTCTCCTCTTTGCCATGAAAATCAACTTCATCCCATAAAAAAATACATACCCACTGCATTTGTGAAGAAGGCTTCAGGGCGCCCAAAAAAGCCCGGCGAGTGCCAGGACCAAGACTACAGTTGTTTGAGCTGTGGGATCGGGGCACTACCAGTGCAGAAAGGGGGGGTGGGGCACACTGGTGCAGAGGAGGGGGGATGGGGGGCACCACCAGTGCAGAGGAGGGGGGATGGGGGGCACCACCAGTGCAGAGGAGGGGGGATGGGGGGCACCACCAGTGTAGAGGAGGGGGGTGGGGCACCACCAGTACAGAGGAGGGGGGATGGGGGCACCACCAGTGCAGAGGAGGGGGGACGGGGGCACCATCAGTGCAGAGGAGGGGGGATGGGGGCACCACCAGTGCAGAGGAGGGGGGATGGGGGCACCACCAGTGCAGAGGAGGGGGGATGGGGACACACCAGTGCAGAGGAGGGGGGGCACCACCAATGCAGAGGAGGGGGGATGGGGGCACCACCAGTGCAGAGGAGGGGGGATGGGGGCACCACCAGTGCAGAGGAGGGGGGATGGGGGCACCATCAGTGCAGAGGAGGGGGGATGGGGGCACCATCAGTGCAGAGGAGGGAGGATGGGGGCACCACCAGTGCAGAGGAGGGGGGATGGGGGCACCATCAGTGCAGAGGAGGGAGGATGGGGGCACCACCAGTGCAGAGGAGGGGGGATGGGGGCACCACCAGTGCAGAGGAGGGGGGATGGGGGCACCATCAGTGCAGAGGAGGGGGGATGGGGGCACCACCAGTGCAGAGGAGGGGGGATGGGGGCACCATCAGTGCAGAGGAGGGAGGATGGGGGCACCACCAGTGCAGAGGAGGGGGGATGGGGGCACCACCAGTGCAAAGGAGGGGGGATGGGGGGGCACCACCAGTGCGAAGGGGGGGATGGGGGCACCACCAGTGCAGAGGAGGGGGGATGGGGGGCACCACCAGTGCAGAGGAGGGGGGATGGGAGGCACCACCAGTGCAGAGGAGGGGGTGGGGCACCACCAGTACAGAGGAGGGGGGATGGGGGCACACCAGTGCAGAGGAGGGGGGATGGGGGGCACCACCAGTGCAGAGGAGGGGGGTGGGGCACCACCAGTACAGAGGAGGGGGGATGGGGGCACACCAGTGCAGAGGAGGGGGGCACCACCAGTGCAGAGGAGGGGGGATGGGGGCACCACCAGTGCAGAGGAGGGGGGATGGGGGCACACCAGTGCAGAGGAGGGGGGGCACCACCAGTGCAGAGGAGGGGGGATGGGGGCACACCAGTGCAGAGGAGGGGGGGCACCACCAGTGCAGAGGAGGGGGGATGGGGGCACACCAGTGCAGAGGAGGGAGGATGGGGGCACCACCAGTGCAGAGGAGGGGGGATGGGGGCACACCAGTGCAGAGGAGGGGGGCACCACCAGTGCAGAGGAGGGGGGATGGGGGCACCACCAGTGCAGAGGAGGGGGGATGGGGGCACCACCAGTGCAGAGGAGGGGGGATGGGGGCACCACCAGTGCAGAGTAGGGGGGATGGGGGCACCATCGGTGCAGAGGAGGGAGGATGGGGGCACCACCAGTGCAGAGGAGGGGGGATGGGGACACACCAGTGCAGAGGAGGGGGGCACCACCAGTGCAGAGGAGGGGGGATGGGGGCACCACCAGTGCAGAGGAGGGGGGATGGGGGCACCACCAGTGCAGAGGAGGGGGGATGGGGGCACCACCAGTGTAGAGTAGGGGGGATGGGGGCACCATCGGTGCAGAGGAGGGAGGATGGGGGCACCACCAGTGCAGAGGAGGGGGGATGGGGGCACCACCAGTGCAGAGTAGGGGGGATGGGGGCACCATCAGTGCAGAGGAGGGAGGATGGGGGCACCACCAGTGCAAAGGAGGGGGGATGGGGGGGCGCCACCAGTGCAAAGGAGGGGGGATGGGGGGGCACCACCAGTGCAAAGGAGGGGGGATGGGGGGGCACCACCAGTGCGAAGGGGGGGATGGGGGCACCACCAGTGCAGAGGAGGGGATGGGGGCACCACCAGTGCAGAGGAGGGGGGATGGGGGGCACCACCAGTGCGAAGGGGGGGATGGGGGCACCACCAGTGCAGAGGAGGGGGGATGGGGGGCACCACCCTTGTTAGGGGGAACCCCATACTCACCACATTTTACCACTGCAAATATTGTCTCTTTGCATAAACTTTGTGTCATTGTCAATAAAATCCTCTGACACCTATGGAATGGTTGTCATTATACTTCTGTATCCCATAATAACATCGGACACAAAGATCTACAAACACTGAGGCAGCAGACTTTGTGAAAATTGATATTTGTGTCATTCTTAAAGTTTTTGGCCCCGGCTGTAGGAGAGGAACGTCAGACCCGGTCTGGGTGGGAAGTAGTTGATGAATAAGTAATGGTGGTAATTGGTCCTTTCTAATACACGGCCGGCAGATGTAGAGTGCAGGAGGATCTCTATGAGCTTCCATGGTGCCTCCTCCTGCACCGCTCGGCGATGGCTTCAGAAACGTCGATGATTTATAAGGCAATTACGATTTTACTGTATGATCTGTTCTGCACGGCGGCTCTCTGATTTACATACACAGATAATTGTACGGAGATCATTATTTCAACACCGGAGGGCCTATATCATCGCTGATTAAAGAGACGCCAACAGGCGCTGGGAGTAGGCAACGTCTCCCCACCTACACAATCATGAGAGTCGTAGTACACACCACCTTCTTCCAACTAAACACCCGCCCCCGGGCAACCAGAAAACCCCCGAACGGTGGGACGCCAATACAGAAAAAGTGCAATATGCTGCAGGCAGAGGGAGTACAGACTGTTCACTTCTGCAAGGAGAAGGCTTAGGGAAAAAATAAAGCTTTGTTCACTTTGATGATAACCAATCATAAGCAGTGCGTGTACGTTCGTTCTGAATAAACGGTGCAGAAGCCAATGTTTTTAGGCTATTTCCTGTGCTGGTTGAATGTTTCTCATAGATTTAAACAGGGAAATACCACCTTCAGCCACTAGATGGCAGTATGATATGGATTTCCTAGAATAATGATTTTTGCTTGGATGTGACTGAACTGAACAAACCTTCACTAAGTTAAAGGGGTGTACTTATAAAAAGTTGGCATAGCAATTCGCTTAATAAAAGTGCGTGTACGTTCGTTCCGAATAAATGGCGCAGAAGCCAATGTTTTTAGGCTCTTTCCTGTGCTGGTTGAATATTTTTCATTGATTTAAAAAAGTGACAATACCACCTTTGGCCACTAGATGGCAGTAAGTATGATAAGGATTTCCTAGAATAATGATTTTTGCTTGTATATGATTGAACTGAACAAACCTTCACTGGTTGAATGTTTCTCATCGATTTAAACAGGGAAATACCACCTTCAGCCACTAGATGGCAGTATCCTAAGGATTTCCTAGAATAATGATTTTTGCTTGGATGTGATTGAACTGAACAAACCTTCACCTCATTCACTAAGTTAAAGGGGTGTACTTATAAAAAGTCAGCATAGCAATTTGCTTAATATAAGCGCATTTACATTCGTTCTGAATAAATGGCGCAGGAGCCAATGTTTTTAGGGCTATTTCCTGTGCTGGTTGAATATTTTTCATCGATTTAAAACAGAGCAATACCACCTTTGGCCACTAGATGGCAGTAATTATCATAAGGATTTCCTAGAACAGGGATATGCAATTAGCGGACCTCCAGCTGTTGCAAAACTACAAGTCCCATCATGCCTCTGCCTCTGGGTGTCATGCTTGTGGCTGTCAGAGTCTTGCTATGCCTCATGGGACTTGTAGTTCTGCAACAGCTGGAGGTCCTCTTATTGCATATCCCTGATCTAGAATAATGATTTTTGCTTGTGTGTGATTGAACTTATAAAATGTTAGCATAGCAATTTACTTAATAAAAGTGCGTGTACGTTCATTCTGAATAAACGGTGCAGAAGCCAATGTTTTTAGGCTATTTCCTGTGCTGGTTGAATGTTTTTCATTGATTTAAACATGGAAATACCACCTTTAGCCACTAGATGGCAGTATCATAAGGATTTATTTCCTAGAATAATGATTTTTTGCTTGGATGTGACTGAACTGAACAAACCTTCACCTCATTCACTATGTTAAAGGGGTGTACTTATAAATAGTTAGCATAGCAATTCGCTTAATATAAGCGCATGTACGTTCGTTCTGAATAAATGGCGCAGAAGCCAATGTTTTTAGGCTATTTCCTGTGCTGGTTGAATGTTGTTCATTGATTTAAACATGAAAATACCACCTTTAGCCACTAGATGGCAGTAATTATCATAAGGATTTCATAGGATAAGTAATGCCATTTTCAATTTAAGATAATGGAAAAACACAGGAAATAGCCTAATAACAATTTTTTTCTCGATTTCCCATTTGCACAGAATGAATGCACATGTGCATTTTCACTGGCGGGGGGGGGGGGGGGGTCGCTATGCAATTTTTTATATATATTTTGGTCTGTTAAATCTATTTTGCTGGGGTATATTTTGTTCTTGGTGGGCATATCTATTGTTCCTGGGAGGATCTATTGTTGCTGTGAGGATCTTTTGTTGTTGGGCAGATCTTTTGTTGCTAGGGGAATGTATTGTTGCTGGGAGGATCTATTATTGTTGTGCAGATCTATTTTTGCTGGGGGATCTATTGTTCCTGGGCAGAATGTATTATTGCTGGGGGATCTATTGTTACTGGACAGATCTAATTTTGCTGGGGGATCTATTGTTGTTGGGCAAATGTATTGTTGCTGGGAGATTTATTGCTGTTGTGCAGATCTATTTTTGCTGGGGGATCTATTGTTGTTGGGCAAATCTATTGTTGCTGGGGGATCTATTGTTGGGCATATCTATTGTTGCTGGGGGATCTATTGTTGGGCATATCTATTGTTGCTGGGGGATCTATTGTTGCTGGGCAAATCTATTGTTGCTGGGCAGATCTATTTTGGCTGGGGGATGTATTGTTTTTGGGCAGATCTATTATTCCCGGGAGGATCCATTGTTGGTGGGCATATCTTTTGTTGCTAGGGGAATATATTGTTGGGCAGATCTATTGTTACTGGGGGATATATTGTTGTTGGGCAGATCTATTGTTGCCCGGAATCTATTGTTGGGCAGATCTATTGTTGCTGGGGGATCTATTGTTGGGCAGATCTATTGTTGCTGGGGATCTATTGTTGGACGGATCTCTTGTTGCTCGGAATCTATTGTTGGGCAGATCTATTGTTGCTGGGGGGTTTATTGTTGGGCAGATCTATTGTTGCTGGGGGGTTTATTGTTGCTGGGGGGTCTATTGTTGGCGGGGGATCTATTGTTGCTGGGGGATCTATTGTTGCTGGGCATATCGTTTGTTGCTAGGGGAATGTACTGTTGCTGGGCAAATCTATTGTTGCTGGGGGGTCTATTGTTGCTGGGCATATCTTTTGTTGCTGGGGGGATCTATTGTTGCTGGGGGGATCTATTGTTGCTGGGGGGGGGGGGGGGGAATGTATTGTTACTGGGCAGATCTATTTTTTTTTGGTGTAAATGAAGACTTACAATGAGAGTTGTGGCTTCTCCCTGTGGGGGAGGGGCGGGGGGCTCAGATGTGAATGCGGCGATTTAAATAAAGAAAATATAAATGAAATCTGACATAAGAAATGTGTATTTTGTATATTTTATTTCTTGTGGAAAGCGCCATAAACGGCACCGACTCATTTCTAATAAACAATATGTGAGAATTTCCGGTCCCGGCTCCTGTAGGAGATGCAGCAATAATGTTGTTTTATGACAGAGGAGAAACAAGATGGAACCGAAACTATAAACCATCGAAATCCACACCGATCGTAATGTTTGATGAGGACGTCCGCGGAACGAACGCGGCGAGATAATATTAGAGATTATATTCATACAAAATTATTTATTATTTATTCCTGGCAGCCTTTATCAAAGAGCAATGTACATCTCCAAGTGTTGGACCTCATGGAATCCGAAATCCCCCCCATAACTGAGGATACAGAGCATCCGGAAAGTATTCACAGAGCTTCACTTTATCCACATTTTGTTATGTTACATCCTTATTCCAAAATGGATTCAATTCATCATTTTCCTCAAATTTCTACAAACATCCCCCATAATGACAACATGAAGGAAGTTTGTTGGAAATCTTTGCAAATTTATTAAAAAAAAAAAATCCCACAAATATCACAGACTCCTCCCATGTACATAAGTATCACAGGCTCCTCCCATATCACAGGCTCCTCCCATGTACATAAGTATCACAGGCTCCTCCCATGTACATAAGTATCACAGGCTCCTCCCATGTACATAAGTATCACAGGCTCCTCCCATGTACATAAGTATCACAGGCTCCTCCCATGTACATAAGTATCACAGACTCCTCCCATGTACATAAGTATAACAGGCTCCTCCCATATCACAGGCTCCTCCCATGTACATAAGTATCACAGGCTCCTCCCATGTACACAAATATCACAGACTCCTCCCACGTACATAAGTATCACAGGCTCCTCCCATGTACATAAGTATAACAGGCTCCTCCCATATCACAGGCTCCTCCCATGTACATAAGTATCACAGGCTCCTCCCATGTACACAAATATCACAGACTCCTCCCATGTACATAAGTATCACAGACTCCTCCCATATCACAGGCTCCTCCCATGTACATAAGTATCATGGAGGATTATTGGAGGAGGCTGTGATACTTATGTACATGGGAGGAGCCTGTGATACTTATGTACATGGGAGGAGCCTGTGATACTTATGTACATGGGAGGAGCCTGTGATACTTATGTACATGGGAGGAGCCTGTGATACTTATGTACATGGGAGGAGCCTGTGATACTTATGTACATGGGAGGAGTCTGGTACATGGGAGGAGTCTGTGATATTTATGTACATGGGAGGAGTCTGTGATACTTATGTACATGGGAGGAGTCTGGTACATGGGAGGAGCCTGTGATACTTATGTACATGGGAGGAGCCTGTGATACTTATGTACATGGGAGGAGCCTGTGATACTTATGTACATGGGAGGAGCCTGTGATAGTTATGTACATGGGAGGAGTCTGTGATACTTATGTACATGGGAGGAGCCTGTGATACTTATGTACATGGGAGGAGACTGTGATACTTATGTACATGGGAGGAGCCTGTGATACTTATGTACATGGGAGGAGTCTGTGATACTTATGTACATGGGAGGAGCCTGTGATACTTATGTACATGGGAGGAGTCTGTGATACTTATGTACATGGGAGGAGCCTGTGATACTTATGTACATGGGAGGAGCCTGTGATACTTATGTACATGGGAGGAGCCTGTGATACTTATGTACATGGGAGGAGCATGTGATACTTATGTACATGGGAGGAGCCTGTGATACTTATGTACATGGGAGGAGACTGTGATACTTATGTACATGGGAGGAGCCTGTGATACTTATGTACATGGGAGGAGTCTGTGATACTTATGTACATGGGAGGAGCTTGTGATACTTATGTACATGGGAGGAGACTGTGATACTTATGTACATGGGAGGAGCCTGTGATACTTATGTACATGGGAGGAGTCTGTGATACTTATGTACATGGGAGGAGTCTGTGATACTTATGTACATGGGAGGAGCCTGTGATACTTATGTACATGGGAGGAGTCTGTGATACTTATGTACATGGGAGGAGCCTGTGATACTTATGTACATGGGAGGAGCCTGTGATACTTATGTACATGGGAGGAGTCTGGTACATGGGAGGAGTCTGTGATATTTATGTACATGGGAGGAGTCTGTGATACTTATGTACATGGGAGGAGTCTGGTACATGGGAGGAGCCTGTGATACTTATGTACATGGGAGGAGCCTGTGATACTTATGTACATGGGAGGAGCCTGTGATACTTATGTACATGGGAGGAGTCTGTGATACTTATGTACATGGGAGGAGCCTGTGATACTTATGTACATGGGAGGAGACTGTGATACTTATGTACATGGGAGGAGCCTGTGATACTTATGTACATGGGAGGAGTCTGGTACATGGGAGAAGTCTGTGATATATATGTACATGGGAGGAGTCTGTGATACTTATGTACATGGGAGGAGCCTGTGATACTTATGTACATGGGAGGAGCCTGTGATACTTATGTACATGGGAGGAGCATGTGATACTTATGTACATGGGAGGAGTCTGGTACATGGGAGAAGACTTTGATATATATGTACATGGGAGGAGCCTGTGATACTTATGTACATGGGAGGAGTCTGGTACATGGGAGGAGTCTGTGATACTTATGTACATGGGAGGAGTCTGTGATATTTGTGTACATGGGAGGAGTCTGGTACAAGGGAGGAGTCTGTGATATTTATGTACATGGGAGGAGCCTGTGATACTTATGTACATGGGAGGAGCCTGTGATACTTATGTACATGGGAGGAGTCTGTGATATTTATGTACATGGGAGGAGCCTGTGATACTTATGTACATGGGAGGAGCCTGTGATACTTATGTACATGGGAGGAGTCTGTGATACTTATGTACATGGGAGGAGTCTGTGATACTTATGTACATGGGAGGAGCCTGTGATACTTATGTACATGGGAGGAGTCTGTGATACTTATGTACATGGGATTTTTTTCCTTTTTTATTTTTAATAAATTTGCAAAGATGTCAAACAAACCTCTCTCATGTTGTCATTATGGGGGATTGTTTGTAGAATTTTGAGAAAAATAATGAATTGAATCCATTTTGGAATAAAGCTGAAACATAACAAAATGTGGAAAAAGTGAAGCTCTGTGAATACTTTTTGGATGCACTGTATGATTGGTTCTCTAGGTTGATGCACTTTATCCCGTCCTTTGCATTTACTGAATCACCCTGAGTGTGTTTTTGGTTCTGCCGGTACAAGAAAATGATGAACAGATCCAGTAATAGGTGAGAATTAATCTGCATATTACTTTTCCTTCTCAAGCGCCGAGCCTCCTTCAAATTTGCACACAAGTTCGATGAGTCTGGGCGATCGTCTGACTGAATCACTTCAATTGTCACACCTTTTGATTAGGAATGCCTGCGATGTATGTACGGCACACGGCTGAGCAGAATCAATATTCAATTAGTATCCACACAGGGCGATCGGCACCATGTGACTCCACCGTGTCACCGAGGCTCTAAAGGATTTATATTTCTGTCCATTCAGTTCTGAGAGAAATAGACTTTAGTCTTTCAGTGTATGTTACCCTAAATATGATTTTTTTTTCTTCTATGTGTGTTCACAGATGAGTATTTTATAAATCACAGACTCTAGATTTTAATAGACTTCATCCATCTGAAGTTTCTGGTTGATCCTTCCAGTAACTTTTCTTCCTTGGTCTAAACTGACCACACAAAGTACAGAAGCCTATCTGTGTTAGTGTGGTCAGTTTTTACCCTTTTGCTGACCATTCAGAAGTACAGGACACTGTGCAGCAACACAGCCTGCCTCTTGAACACACCCCCTCCCAATCACAGCCTGCCTCTGGAACACACCCCCACCCAATCACAGCCTGCCTCTGGAACACACCCCCTCCCAATCACAGCCTGCCTCTTAAACACACCCCCTCCCAATCAAAGCCTGCCTCTTAAACACACCCCCTCCCAATCACAGCCTGCCTCTGGAACACACCCACACCCAATCACAGCCTGCCTCTGGAACACACCCCCTCCCAATCACAGCCTGCCTCTTAAACAGACTCCCTCCCAATCACAGCCTGCCTCTGGAACACACCCCCTCCCAATCACAGCCTGCCTCTGGAACACACCCCCTCCAAATCACAGCCTGCCTCTGGAACACACCCCCTCCCAATCACAGCCTGCCTCTGGAACACACCCCCTCCCAATCACAGCCTGCTTCTGGAACACACCCCCTCCCAATCACAGCCTGCTTCTGGAACACACCCCCTCCCAATCACAGCCTGCCTCTGGAACACTCCCCCACCCACTCACAGCCTGCCTCTGGAACACACCCCCTCCCAATCACAGCCTGCCTCTGGAACACACCCCTTCCCAATCACAGCCTGCCTGTGGAACACACCCCCTCCCACTCACAGCCTGCCTCTGGAACACACCCCCTCCCAATCACAGCCTGCCTCTTAAACACACCACCTTCCAATCACAGCCTGTCTCTGGAACACACCCCCTCCCAATCACAGCCTGCCTCTGGAACAAACCCCCTCCCAATCACAACCTGCTTCTGGAACACGCCCCCTCCCAATCACAGCCTGTCTCTGAAACACACCCCTCCCAATCACAGCCTGCCTCTGGAACACACCACCTTTCAATCACAGCCTGCCTCTGGAACACACCCCCTCCCAATCACAGCCTGCCTCTGGAATACACCCCCTCCCAATCACAGCCTGCCTCTGGAACACACCCCCTCCCAATCACAGCCTGCCTCTGGAATACACCCCCTCCCAATCACAGCCTGCCTCTGGAACACACCCCCACCCACTCACAGCCTGCCTCTTAAACACACCACCTTCCAATCACAGCCTGCCTCTGGAAAACACCCCGTCCCAATCACAGCCTGCCTCTTAAACACACCCCCTCCCAATCACAGCCTGCCTCTAGAACACACCCCCTCCCAATCACAGCCTGCCTCTAGAACACACCCCCTCCCAATCACAGCCTGCCTCTAGAACACACCCCCTCTCAATCACAGCCTGCCTCTTAAACACACCACCTCCCAATCACAGCCTGCCTCTTAAACACACCCCCTTCTCAAGTACAGCCTCCCTCTTGAACGCACCCCCTCCCAATCACAGCCTGCCTCTGGAACACACCCCCTCCCAATCACAGCCTGTCTCTGAAACACACCCCTCCGATTCACAGCCTGCCTCTGGAACACACCCCCTCCCAATCACAGCCTGCCTCTTAAACACACCACCTTCCAATCACAGCCTGCCTCTTAAACACACCCCCTCCCAATCACAGCCTGCCTCTACAACACACCTAGTCCCAATCACAGCCTGCCTCTTAAACACACCCCCTCCCAATCACAGCCTGCCTTTTAAACACACCCCCTCCCAATCACAGCCTGCCTCTGGTACACACCCCCTCCCAATCACAGCCTGCCTCTAGAACACACCCCCTCCCAATCACAGCCTGCCTCTGGAACACTCCCCCACCCACTCACAGCCTGCCTCTGGAACACACCCCCTCCCACTCACAGCCTGCCTCTGGAACACACCCCCTCCAAATCACAGCCTGCCTCTGGAACACACCCCCTCCCACTCACAGCCTGCCTCTGGAACACACCCCCTCCCAATCACAGCCTGCCTCTGGAACACACCCCCTCCAAATCACAGCCTGCCTCTGGAACACACCCCCTCCCAATCACAGCCTGTCTCTGAAACACACCCCCTCCCAATCACAGCCTGCTTCTGGAACACACCCCCTCCCAATCACAGCCTGCCTCTGGAACACTCCCCCACCCACTCACAGCCTGCCTCTGGAATACACCCCCTCCCAATCACAGCCTGCCTCTAGAACACACCCCGTCCCAATCACAGCCTGCCTCTTAAACACACCCCCTCCCAATCACAGCCTGCCTCTGGAACACTTCCTCTTCCAATCACAGCCTGCCTCTGGAACACACCCCCTCCCAATCACAGCCTGCCTCTAGAACACACCCCCACCCACTCACAGCCTGCCTCCTAAACACACCCCCTCCCAATCACAGCCTGCCTCTGGAACACACCCCCTCCCAATCACAGCCTGCCTCTTAAACACACCCCCTCCCAATCACAGCCTGCCTCTGGAACACTTCCTCTTCCAATCACAGCCTGCCTCTGGAACACACCCCCTCCCAATCACAGCCTGCCTCTGGAACACTTCCTCTTCCAATCACAGCCTGCCTCTGGAACACACCCCCTCCCAATCACAGCCTGCCTCTAGAACACACCCCCACCCACTCACAGCCTGCCTCCTAAACACACCCCCTCCAAATCACAGCCTGCCTCTGGAACACACCCCCTCCCAATCACAGCCTGCCTCTTAAACACACCCCCTCCCAATCACAGCCTGCCTCTGGAACACTTCCTCTTCCAATCACAGCCTGCCTCTGGAACACACCCCCTCCCAATCACAGCCTGCCTCTAGAACACACCCCCTCCCACTCACAGCCTGCCTCTGGAACACACCCCCTCCCAATCACAGCCTGCCTCTGAAACACACCCCCTCCCAATCACAGCCTGCCTCTGGAACACACCCCCTCCCACTCACAGCCTGCCTCTGGAATACACCCCCTCCCAATCACAGCCTGCCTCTGGAACACACCCCCTCCCAATCACAGCCTGTCTCTGAAACACACCCCCTCCCAATCACAGCCTGCCTCTTAAACACACCCCCTCCCAATCACAGCCTGCCTATTAAACACACCACCTCCCAATCACAGCCTGCCTCTAGAACACACCCCGTCCCAATCACAGCCTGCCTCTTAAACACACCCCCTCCCAATCACAGCCTGCCTCTAGAACACACCCCCTCCCAATCACAGCCTGCCTCTTAAACACACCACCTCCCAATCACAGCCTGCCTCTTAAACACACCACCTCCCAATCACAGCCTGCCTCTTAAACACACCCCCTCCCAATCACAGCCTGCCTCTTAAACACACCACCTCCCAATCACAGCCTGCCTCTTAAACACACCACCTCCCAATCACAGCCTGCCTCTTAAACACACCCCCTTCTCAAGTACAGCCTCCCTCTTGAACGCACCCCCTCCCAATCACAGCCTGCCTCTGGAACACACCCCCTCCCAATCACAGCCTGCCTCTGGAACACACCCCCTTCTCAAGTACAGCCTCCCTCTTGAACGCACCCCCTCCCAATCACAGCCTGCCTCTGGAACACACCCCCTCCCAATCACAGCCTGCCTCTGGAACACACCCCCTCCCAATCACAGCCTGCCTCTTAAACACACCACCTTCCAATCACAGCCTGCCTCTAGAACACACCCCCTCCCAATCACAGCCTGCCTCTAGAACACACCTAGTCCCAATCACAGCCTGCCTCTTAAACACACCCCCTCCCAATCACAGCCTGCCTCTTAAACACACCCCCTCCCAATCACAGCCTGCCTCTTAAACACACCCCCTCCCAATCACAGCCTGCCTCTGGTACACACCCCCTCCCAATCACAGCCTGCCTCTGGAACACTCCCCCACCCACTCACAGCCTGCCTCTGGAACACACTCCCTCCCAATCACAGCCTGCCTCTGGAACACACCCTTCCAATCACAGCCTGCCTCTGGAACACACTCCTTCCCAATCACAGCCTGCCTCTGGTACACACCCCCTCCCAATCACAGCCTGCCTCTGGAACACTCCCCCACCCACTCACAGCCTGCCTCTGGAACACACTCCCTCCCAATCACAGCCTGCCTCTGGAACACACCCTTCCTATCACAGCCTGCCTCTGGAACACACCCCTTCCCAATCACAGCCTGCCTCTGGTACACACCCCCTCCCAATCACAGTCTGCCTCTGGAACACACCACCTTCCAATCACTGCCTGTCTCTGGAACACACCCCCTCCCAATCACAGCCTGCCTCTGGAACACACCACCTCCCAATCACAGCCTGCCTCTGGAACACTCCCCCACCCACTCACAGCCTGCCTCTGGAACACACCCCCTCCCAATCACAGCCTGCCTCTTAAACACACCACCTTCCAATCACAGCCTGCCTCTAGAACACACCCCCTCCCAATCACAGCCTGCCTCTAGAACACACCTAGTCCCAATCACAGCCTGCCTCTTAAACACACCCCCTCCCAATCACAGCCTGCCTCTTAAACACACCCCCTCCCAATCACAGCCTGCCTCCGGTACACACCCCCTCCCAATCACAGCCTGCCTCTGGAACACTCCCCCACCCACTCACAGCCTGCCTCTGGAACACACTCCAACGCCAATCACAGCCTGCCTCTGGAACACACTCCAACGCCAATCACAGCCTGCCTCTGGAACACACCCTTCCAATCACAGCCTGCCTCTGGAACACACCCCCTCCCAATCACAGTCTGCCTCTGGAACACACCACCTCCCAATCACAGCCTGCCTCTGGAACACACCCCCTCCCAATCACAGCCTGCCTCTTAAACACACCCCCTCCCAATCACAGCCTGCCTCTGAAACACTTCCCCTTCCAATCACAGCCTGCCTCTGGAACACACCTCCTCCCAATCACAGCCTGCCTCCTAAACACACCCCCTCCCAATCACAGCCTGCCTCTGGAACACACCCCCACCCACTCACAGCCTGCCTGCTAAACACACCCCCTCCCAATCACAGCCTGCCTCTGGAACACACCCCCTCCCAATCACAGCCTGCCTCTGGAACACACCCCCACCCACTCACAGCCTGCCTCCTAAACACACCCCCTCCCAATCACAGCCTGCCTCTGGAACACACCCCCTCCCAATCACAGCCTGCCTCTGGAACACACCCCCTTCCCAATCACAGCCTGCCTCTTAAACACACCCCCTCCCAATCACAGCCTGTCTCTGGAACACACCCCCACCCAATCACAGCCTGCCTCCTAAACACACCCCCTCCCAATCACAGCCTGCCTCTAGAACACACCCCCTCCCAATCACAGCCTGCCTCTAGAACACACCCCCTCCCAATCACAATCAAATTATTTTTTATAAATTAAAAACCTAATTTACGGTGGCCTCATGATAGGAGCTCCTGCAATTATGAAGATTGCCAATAAGAAGCTCCATTGGGATCCTGAACATTCTCCATCCTCAGGTTGTATCCACAGGAATAAGCTGTTACGGCATTTTTCCAATAAATGAATTCAATATTTAATTTAAAAACCTAACTTTTGGTGGCCTCATGACAAGAGCTCCTGCAAACACGAAGAGAGCCAATGGGGAACATCATTGGGATTCTATACATTCTCCATCATCCTTTTCCTGTACCTTCCACAGCTCAGGTTATACAGTATCCCTGATAATGAAGCTGCTACTGCCTTATTCCTGTAAATATAAAATGATTTTTGAAATTAAAAACCTAATTTTAGGTGGCCTCACGACAGGAGTTCCTGCAATTATGAAGATTGCCAATGAGAAGCTCCATTGGGGTCCTGAACATTCTCCGCCATCCTCAGGATGTATCCACAGTATCTTACAGGTAGCTGTTACGGCCTCATTCAAGTAAATGAAATCATTATTTAATTTTAAAAGAATACCTAATTTTCGGTAGCCTCTTGACAAGAGCTCCTGCAAATATGAAGCTTGCCATTAAGAAGCACCATTGGGGTTCTGTGCATTCTCTGCCATCCTTTTCCTGTAGCTTCCATGGCTCAGGATTTACCTCCAGTATTCTAGCTGTTACTGCCTCATTCCGGTAAATTAATTAATTAGAAAAAACTGATTTTATGTGGCCTTATGACAAGAGCTCCAGCAAACATGAAGAGTGCCAATGGGAAACACCATTGGGTTCCTATGCACTCTCCGACTCTTCCTGTAGCTTCCATAGCTCAGGTTGTACAGTATCCCTGATATTCCAGATGTTACTGCCTTATTCCAGTAAATATAAAATGAATTAATTCATTATTTAATTAAAAACCTAATTTTAGGCAAAGTGAATTTAGGCAAAATGGATTTTTATGCCTCAATTGTTTTATATTTCGTACATAACGCACCAGTGGTTGTACCCTTGAGCATCTTTCAGGAGATAAACTCAATTTTCCGGCAACTGTTATGGCACACTAAAACACGTAGAGTAAGGCTGGAACAATTACAAAAACCCAAGGATGCTGGGGGATTATCTTTGCCCAATCCGTGGCTGTATTACATGGCCGTGCAATTGCAACATCTGTGTAAGGGACTGTCCTCCACTCCCCGTCTGGAACAGACCTCCTCCTGACTCCTCTATGAGTATTTTACTATACACTGCCAAAGTAGTTGATACCCCAACGGGTCTAGAGGCTGCAGCCTTTGCCAAATCCAACCGTCTCTTGCCCACGTACACACTTATCCAGAAAATCTGGAATAAGACTAAACAGTTGCAAGGGGTCACAGGCTTTACCCGTTATAGTCCCATATGGCAAATTAACAGTTACCCAGAACTGGCAAAAGTGCAGCAGGGTCCGAGATGGAGTAGGCTGGGGATAATATATCTTCATCAGATTTTTAAAGATGGTACTCTATGCCCCTTTGAGGAACTTAGGGTGAAATTCTCCTTGCCAACATCCATGTTATTTTACTATTTTCAGCTCAAACATGCTATGATGGCCCAAGTTCAGTTTGTGGATTGGCAACGGTCCCCAACGCCTGTGTTTACCATGATGGCTGAAACTGTCTCCACAAAAGGTTCACAACGAGTTCTTGACAGCCTTCCCCTTAAAAGCGGGTATGATGTAGGAGAGAGACCTAGGTTCCTTTGAAGAAGACCAGTGGGAGGAGGCGCTTCAGGCTGTAAGCCAATGTTCTCTCAATGTGAGACAGAGGCTCATGCAATTATATACACTCTTGCAGGTGCGTCTTACCCCGGTTAGGCTACACAAAATGGGCTTATTGGATACTCCCACTTGTAGCAAATGCTCCAGGGATCATGGGGATCTGGTCAATTTAATCTGGCTGTGTCCCAAACCACATATCTATTGGGTGGGAGTACTGAAGACAATCAATGCCGTGTTCCAGACTTCTATCCCACTTGACCCTAAACTATGCCTTCTGGGCATCGTAGATGACTCCCAACTAGATGTCTACATTAGAGAAGCAGTAGCTAGAGCCCTTTTTCAATCCCAGAGAGTGGTGCTTCAATGTTGGAAGTCTACTGATTCTCCTTCTCATAAAGACTGGGTACATTGTATGTGTGAAATCCTTAGACTAGAGAAAATCCTAATTTTAGGTGGCCTCTTGACTAGATCTCCTGCAAAAATGAAGATTGCCAGTGAGAAGCTCCACCGGAATGAATTCTCTTCCACCCTTTTCATGTAGCTCCCATATCTCAGGTTCTATCCCCGGCATCCCAGCCATTACCGCCGTATTCCAGAACTGCAAAATCTGATATCTGCAAGTAGTAATTTCGAGCATGCTAACGTAAATTAAATTTCCCCCCCATTAGCGTTCACCTCTGATGCTTGAGAAATAAGCGCGGGATCAGGACATATTACATTACTGCTCCTAATGCACAGCGATCCATACAGCAAATTGAATTAATGGGAACTATATTAATTGAGACATTTTAATAATTGAGTAAATGTTAAATAATTGTGGAGGTTTCCTGTTTTCTTCAGAGGCTGTACAGAGGGAACTGATATTAAATTACAGAAAACAACTTTTTTCAAGGGGTTACGTGTTAAAGCCCAGCTCCGGCCAAATATTTAATTTTGCACAAAAGTGAGGGAAGATTTAGAGCTTGTTAGATTTTTTTAATTATTTTTTATATGAAAGGAACACCAGAACAAACATGGATGAAAGAGTCCAAAATAATAATTTTTTTTTATTTTAAAAAAGTTGTATAAAAACATGTAATGGGTTTTGGGGCTGTGCCACTCCCCCTTCATTAGGCACGAACTCAACAGAAAACAGTGACCTCGAAGATTATTTGCTTTATTTGCTATATTTATGTCTCAAACATGGAGTTATCCTTAAAGGATAAAAAAAAGAATGCATCCATCTTAAAGTGCCACCTTACTTATGTGAAGGGGTCAGGGCAGGGCTGGGTCTACCCTTTCTGATGTGGGGGAGCAGTAAAAAATCTTGGGGGGCAGAGAATGGGAGGTCAGTAGCGCGGTGTACAGGGTGTTAGTAGGACAGTGTACAGGGAGACAGCAGGGTAGTGTGAAGGGGGCAGCATGGCAGTGAACGGGGGCAACAGGCCAGTGTACAGGGGGCAGAAGGGCAGTGTACAGGGGCAGAAGGGCAGTGTAAAGGGGGCAGCAGGGCAGTGTACAGGGACAGCAGGGCAGTGTATGGGGGCAGCAGGGCAGTGTACAAGGGCAGCAGGGCAGTGTACAGGGGCAGCAGGACAGTGTATGGGGGGCACCAGGGTAGTCTACAGGGGCAGCAGGGCAGCATATGGGGGCAGCATGGCAGTCTACAGGGGCAGCAGAGCAGTGTACAGGGGGCAGCAGGGCAGCGTACAGGGTGTCAATAGGGTAGTGTACAGTAGGTCAACAGGGCGATGTACAGGGTGTTAGTAGGACAGTGTACAGGGTGTAAGTAGGACAGTGTACAGGGGAGTTAGCAGAGTGACATACAGGACAGTGTACAGGGTGTTAGTAGGACAGTGTAAAGGGGGCAGCATGGCAATGTACAGGGGCAACAGGTCAGTCTACAGGGGCAACAGGTCAGTGTACAGGGGGCAGCAGGGCAGTGTACGGGGGCAGCAGGGCAGTGTATGGGGGCAGCAGGGCAGTGTACAAGGGCAGCAGGGCAGTGTACAGGGGCAGCAGGACAGTGTATGGGGGGCACCAGGGTAGTCTACAGGGGCAGCAGGGCAGCATATGGGGGCAGCATGGCAGTCTACAGGGGCAGCAGAGCAGTGTACAGGGGGCAGCAGGGCAGCGTACAGGGTGTCAATAGGGTAGTGTACAGTAGGTCAACAGGGCGATGTACAGGGTGTTAGTAGGACAGTGTACAGGGTGTAAGTAGGACAGTGTACAGGGGAGTTAGCAGAGTGACATACAGGACAGTGTACAGGGTGTTAGTAGGACAGTGTAAAGGGGGCAGCATGGCAATGTACAGGGGCAACAGGTCAGTCTACAGGGGCAACAGGTCAGTGTACAGGGGGCAGCAGGGCAGTGTACGGGGGCAGCAGGGAAGTGTATGGGGGCAGCAGGGCAGTGTACAGGAGGAAGAAGGGCAGTGTACAGGGGGCAACAGGCCAGTGTACAGGGTGTCATTAGGGCAGTGTACAGTGGGTCAGCAAGGTAGTGTACAGGGTATCAGTTTGGCAGTGTACAGGGGGTCAGCAGGGAGGTGTACAGGGTGTTAGTAGGACAGTGTGCAGGGTGTTAGTAGGACAGTGTACATGGAGTCAGTAGGGAAGTGTACATGGTGTCAGTAGGGCAGTGTATGGGGGCAGCAGGGCAGTGTTCAGGGGCAACAGGGAAGTGTACAGGGGCAACAGGGCAGTGTATAGGGGGTCAACAGGGCAGTGTACAGGGTGTCAGTGGGTGGGGCAGTGTGCAGGGGGTAGTGTGCAGGGAGCAGCAGGGCAATGTACACAAGGCAGCAGGGCAGCATACATGGAGCAGCAGGTCAGTGTGTAGGGGTCAGTGGGGCAGTGTGCAGGAAGCAGCAGGGCAGTGTACACAAGGCAACAGGGCAGAGTACATGGAGCAGCAGGGCAGTGTATAGGGGGTCAGCAGGGTTATGTACAGGGTGTCAGTGGGGCAGTGTGCAGGGATCAGTAGGGCAGTGTACAGGGGTCATCAGGGAAAGCATGATCAGCAGGGCAGTGGGGGGGGGAGCACACCCTAGCACCCCCCTAGATCCCATTATGGGTCAGGGGCAGAATGATAGGCCCACTCCCCATAGTCAACTTCCCTGCACTCCCTCACCTCTCAAGGAGAGGGCGACCCTTTAGGTCGATCAGTTCCCCTTTAGGAAGTTCATCACAAATCTCTGCACTTGGAGTGCCGCATTATATTTTATTTTTCAGTTGCCACGGTTGCATTTTGCATAGTAATTATCACATTATGAAAGCTAAATATTTCTACGCTTTATTTTGGTAACACCTGCAAGCGCAGGAATAACACGGCGACTCGATCAGAGCTGCCTAATGGTTTGTAAAAAAAAAAAAAAAAAAAACTGCAGCTGATGTCTTGCGTGTGCGGCTGTTCCCCGTCGCCGAGCCGGAGCTGAGAGCGTTTTCATGCTCGTGTCCCTAGGCAGGCA
Organism: Aquarana catesbeiana; assembly: GCF_042186555.1. Classification (NCBI taxonomy): domain Eukaryota; kingdom Metazoa; phylum Chordata; class Amphibia; order Anura; family Ranidae; genus Aquarana; species Aquarana catesbeiana. The sequence goes on from NC_133333.1 coordinate 258,601,777, forward strand.
ACCTACTTAGTAAATACACACTGCATATGCTGCACTTACTGCCGCTTGATGTCTATCCGCGGCATTTTAATACACGCTGTTTACAGAGGGACAATTCCAAGCTCCGTTCCACAGCTGAATCCCCCAAAGCATTTCTCTCTCTGTAAAATATATTCCGTGTTTACCTTTTATATAGGTTTCCGAATGTATAATCAAAAAGGAAAACCTGTGCCGAATATTGAAAATCCAACAAACTTCAGTAAGGGAGGCAAAACAAAAATCTTCCCAATGGTTATCATTTACTATGTGTTATATATATCATTTACATAGTTTTTACTATGCTTCAGTTTGTAAATGAACAGGAGTCTCAAGTGTTCCAGTTCATTGTTCTGTGCAGCTGAGGCTGCAGAGAATGGGACTGATAAATCTATGTCCTCAGTCACTTCTGGCCAGGGGGGCCCTGTCAGGTAGGCTGTGATTTCTAACAGCAGACCTGCGCACAGCTAGCGGGTGCCAGCGTCCAAAGAGCTCAAGAGGAGATACATAGAGACAACCGATGAGACACCAAACACTGAAAACACAGCCCAGATATGGAAAGGTGAGATGTGGCTTGAGCCTGGGTCTTTCCTGGTGACACATTTCAGCCCACCCACAGGGCTTAGTCAATTGCATCATTGATTATTTACAGATAATGCTCGTTTGTAAAGTAATCCTAATGTAATGTCCTGTTTAACCAGATATAACTGCCTCTGAACGGTATGGTGACCATCAACCCTGGCATTGTTAGATAAGTTCCTTCAGAAGTGCTCCTTGATTAACCTTCCATTTTCTGGATTTCCTGCATAGTTTGGGGTCCAACACCACTTGGAAGGGTGAGCAGCATGGCCACAATGACCTTATTAGTTGTCTTTAAGAGTGGCATTATTCCCTCTGACCACCAACGTAAGGAACATTCTTCTCACTGACCACAAACGTAAGGGACATTCTTCTCACTGATCACCAATGTAAGGAACATTCTTCTCACTGATCACCAATGTAAGGAACATTCTTCTCACTGATCACCGATGTAAGGAACATTCTTCTCACTGATCACCAATGTAAGGAACATTCTTCTCACTGATCACCAATGTAAGGAACATTCTTCCCACTGATCACCAATGTAAGGAACATTCTTCTCACTGACCACCAATGTAAGGAACATTCTTCTCACTGATCACCAATGTAAGGGACATTCTTCTCACTGATCACCAATGTAAGGAACATTCTTCTCACTGATCACCAATGTAAGGAACATTCTTCTCACTGATCACCAATGTAAGGAACATTCTTCTCACTGATCACCAATGTAAGGAACATTCTTCTCACTGATCACCAATATAAGGGACATTCTTCTCACTGATCACCAATGTAAGGAACATTCTTCTCACTGATCACCAATGTAAGGAACATTCTTCTCACTGATCACCAATGTAAGGGACATTCTTCTCACTGATCACCAATGTAAGGAACATTCTTCTCACTGATCACCAATGTAAGGAACATTCTTCTCACTGATCACCAATGTAAGGAACATTCTTCCCACTGATCACCAATGTAAGGAACATTCTTCTCACTGATCACCAATGTAAGGAACATTCTTCTCACTGATCACCAATGTAAGGAACATTCTTCTCACTTATCACCAATGTAAGGAACATTCTTCTCACTGATCACCAATGTAAGGAACATTCTTCTCACTGACCTCCAATGTAAGGAACATTCTTCTCACTGATCACCAATGTAAGGAACATTCTTCTCACTGATCACCAATGTAAGGAACATTCTTCTCACTGATCACCAATGTAAGGAACATTCTTCTCACTTATCACCAATGTAAGGAACATTCTTCTCACTGATCACCAATGTAAGGAACATTCTTCTCACTGATCACCAATGTAAGGAACATTCTTCTCACTGATCACCAATGTAAGGAACATTCTTCTCACTGATCACCAATGTAAGGAACATTCTTCTCACTGACCTCCAATGTAAGGAACATTCTTCCCACTGACCACCAATGTAAGGAGCATTCTTCCCACTGACCACCAATGTAAGGGACATTCTTCTCACTCATCACCAATGTAAGGAACATTCTTCTCACTCATCACCAATGTAAGGGACATTCTTCTCACTCATCACCAATGTAAGGGACATTATTCCCATTGACCCGTGTTGAATTGGTTTTAGTAGGAGTTCCCCTAGACCTGTAAACAGTTTCAAGGGTTCTGTGGAGGTAAAAAGTTTGGGAAAGCCTGCCCTAATGCTGTCTAGTACTTTTCTGAGTTTTTAGATATTAACCAACCTAAAGCGATTCTTTTATCATTCATTACAGATCTCCTGGAGTCCAATGTCTATAAAAGAAAGGACAATTTTCAGCAAAAATGATCACCCTTATGGAAAGCCGGTCCAGCCACCCCACGCTACATTTCCTCTTCTACATCAATTACTAAAGTCTCTTTTTCATCATCTTGTAGCAGTCAGCAGAAAGCTCTGGAGATTCTCCAGATGACACAGTGACAGGTGAGGACACTGCCAGAGCCCAGCAACTATCACACAGCTGGAGCGTCTCGCTGACTCCTCAGCTAACACCGGGAGCTACAAGAATCTGCTGAAGATGACGAGGAAGAAAAAACTTATAGTATTCTTTGTAACTTTCCGATTCTCAAATGAAAAAAAAAATAGATTATACAGAATCTCACAAAAGTAAGTACACCCCTCACATTTTTGTAAATCTTTTCTTCTATCTTTTCATGTGACAACACTGAAGAAATTACACTTGTCTACAATGTAAAGTAGTGAGTGTACAGCTTGTATAACAGTGTAAATTTGCTGTCCCCTCAAAATAACTCAACACACAGCCATTAATGTCTAAACCGCTGGCAACAAAAGTGAGTACACCCCTAAGTGAAAATGTCCAAATTGGGCCCAAAGTGTCAATATTTTGTGTGGCCACCATTATTTTCCAGCACTGCCTTAACCCTCTTGGGCATGGAGGTCACCAGAGCTTCACAGGTTGTCACCGGAGTCCTCTTCCCCTCCTCCATGACGACATCACGGAGCTGGTGGATGTTAGAGACCTTGCGCTCCTGCACCTTCCATTTGAGGATGTCCCACAGATGATCAATAGGGTTTAGGTCTGGAGACATGCTTGGCCAGTCCATCACCTTTACCCTCAGCTTCTTTAGCAAGGCAGTGGTGGTCTTGGAGGTGTGTTTGGGGTTGTTATGTTGGAATACTGCCCTGTGGCCCAGTCTCTGAAGGGAGGGGATCATGCTCTGCTTCAGTATGTCACAGTACATGTTGGCATTCATGGTTCCCTCAATGATCTGTAGCCCCCCAGTGCCGGCAGCACCCATGCAGCCCCAGACCATGACACTCCCACCACCATGCTTGACTGTAGACAAGACACACTTGTCTTTGTCCTCCTCACCTGGTTGCCCCCACACCATCTGAACCAAATACGTTTATCTTGGTCTCATCAGACCACAGGACATGGTTCCAGTAATCCATGTCCTTAGTCTGCTTGTCTTCAGCAAACAGTTTGCGGGCTTTCTTGTGCATCATCTTTAGAAGACGCTTACTTCAGGGACGATTTGGCGTATGGTCTGAGTATTGACAGGCTGACCCCCCCACCCCTACAACCTCTGCAGCAATGCTGGCAGCACTCATACGTCTATTTCCCAAAGACAACCTCTGGATATGACGCTGAGCACGAGACCTCAACTTCTTTGGTGGACCATGGCGAGGCCTGTTCTGAGTGGAACCTGTCCTGTTATACCGCTGTATGGTCTTGGCCACCGTGCTGCAGCTCAGTTTCAGGGTCTTGGCAATCTTCTTATAGCCTAGGCCATCTTTATGTAGAGCAACAATTCTTTTTTTCAGATCCTCGGAGAGTTCTTTGCCATGAGGTGCCATGTTGTACTTCCAGTGACCAGTATGAGAGAGTGAGAGCGATAAAACCAAATTTAACACACCTGCTCCCCATTCACACCTGAGACCTTGTAACACTAACGAGTCACATGACACTGGGGAGGGAAAATGGCTAGTTGGGCCCAATTTGGACATTCTCACTTAGGGGTGTACTGACTTTTGTTGCCAGTAGTTTAGACATTAATGGCTTTGTGTTGCGTTATTTTGAGGGGACAGCAAATTTACACTGTTATACAAGCTGTACACTCACTACTTTACATTGTAGATAAGTGTCATTTCTTCAGTGTTGTCACATGAAAAGATAGAAGAAAAGATTTACACAAATGTGAGGGGTGTACTTACTTTTGTGAGATACTGTATATATACAATGCATACAATTAGTTTCAAGGTTTCTATTGTACCTAACGACAAGGTAGATAACATTTTGTGAGGTCTTCTACTTTTATTGATCTGTTATTCTCATTTTAACCATTCAAAGCAACATGATAACCTCATAAGGAAACCACAGGATACAATGTAACAATCCGATAAGGGCTGTGCTTTGCTATATATGAGGGTTTTGTGAAAGCCATACTGTGAATGCAGCTCTTTAGGGTTGGAGATCACATTGGACTGACTCAATCAGTCATAGGTCAATGGATAGGTGATGAAGAGAGCAGGTTTGGAGGATTCCTTTTGCCAGGGTTGGACTCAGCCCTTCCTTCTCTGAGCTGGCCACTCGGCTGTCAGCTAATTGCCAGCTCCTATCTCTCCACAGTCACTCAGCTGTTGATGATCCTGCTCGTCAGTCCTGCCTACTTAAGCCGTCCAGCCCAGATGATCTCTGCCTTCACCTTGGTCACATCTCTAGAGACGCTCTCCTGTGTTCCTGTTAAAGACTTGCTTGGCTGACATCCCTTCTGGTTCCAGATCCTGCTTGCTGTTCTACTATGCTCATCTCTGGCTCGCTGACTTTTAACTTGTCTGACTATCCGTTCCTGAACTCTTTCTATGTTTTGACTACGTTTATTCCGTTTACCTTTTTATTATTATTATTATTAAACAAGTGTGATTCAACGGTACTTCTGTCTCAGTCTGATTCATGGTTTCTAAAACCCTTCCAATGATTTCTGCCCAACTTAAAAACAAGGTGGCATTGAGCCCTTTTTGGGGCTTGGGCTGCTACCTTTGGGTACGGCCTTGAGGTCGTTTCCGCATGTACTTGTAAAGGTAGGTAGAAAGGAGCCCCCGATATCCAGTGACTACGAGTTGGAAGGTGAGATTTTGTAAAACGTTTTTTGAGAGTACCAACAAGTTATCAAGCCAACGCGTTCCGGGGTAACAAAGGCTCCCCCCTTCCTCAGGGTTGTTGCTGCATATTAATAATAAATGGAGAAGGATCCCAACATCAAGATCAGACAGATCGATGTTGGCTGTGTTTACAGAGGCAGCGCTGAGCTTAAAACACAGACGACATCGATCCATCTGATCTTGATGTTGGGATCCTTCTTCATTTATGTATGCAAAAACAGCCCTGAGGAAGGCGGAGCCTTTGTTCCCCTGAAACGCGTTGGCTTGATTACTTGTTGTTACTCTCAATAAATGATTACTGAAAACTGTTAAAGCAGACCTTTACTCCTTTCTTATTTATTTCATTTTACACCCCCCCCAACATTTTGGGATAGTACAGACCAAACTTCTGCTTAGGAGAATGATAGGAGGACACTGCTTGGGTACCTGGGTCATGCACCCGAGGATGTTTTAGGGTTATGTAAAACAAATTTGAATGTCATCAGGGGGGGTCAGCTGCTGGGGTCTGCAAGAGACAGACGACTCCCAATGATGTCAGTAAGAAAGATGGCGGTACGGGTGTCAGACGATTACTGCAGGACAGCGCTGAATTCCCTAGTCGGGTGAGTATGTTATTTGAGCACAACTATTATAAACTTTGGGAACGGCCCCCCTTTCCGTTCCAACATGACTGCGCACCAGTGCACAAAGCAAGGTCCATAAAGACATGGATGAGCGGGTTTGGGGTGGAGGAACTTGACTGGCCTGCACAGAGTCCTGTCCTGAATTAGAGAGGAGACTGCGAACCAGGCCTTCTCGTCCAACATCAGTGCCTGACCTCACAAATGCTCTTCTGGAAGAATGGTCAAACATTCCAATAGACACCCTCCTAAACCTTGTGGACGGCCTACACTGATTCCATTACAGTAGTAAATAAGATAAATAAATAATGATAAATAAAGAGGGAACACAGCCACATTCCCTACGTCTGTTACACCGCCCATTGCAGAGCCCCCCAGACTCTTTATTGCCCCACTATCCCCCCCCCTTCCACTTTGGAAAACCTCCAACAGCTGCCATCTTTAGTAGTACTAACTCAAAACTACAGATAAAATTTGCTTCACCTACTGCAGAGCTTTCATTCACGATGTGCGCTGGACATTTAGGGTCGGTTCACACTGGGGCAACACGACTTCAGCGCGACTTTGTACCGCGACTTCAACGCGGCTTCAGCGCGACTTCAGCGTGACTTCAGCGCGACTTCAGCAAATTACAAGGCGACTTGAAGTCGCCTCCATGACAGGCGACTTCGCCTGTGGCTAATCAGCTCTCTGGGAGGGAGGGGGGGAGGGAGGGGTTTTCCCTGCAAAGTCGCTTGACTTTACAGAGAGATCCGACTTGGAGGCGACTTCCATTGATTTCTATGGTACAGGTCGCCTACCAAGTCGGATCAAAGTAGTACAGGGAGTACGCTCTGAAGTCGGAGCGACTTCAGTAGCGTCTATTAAGACGCTAGCGTTCACTCCCATTGAAACTATTTCTGGGGCGACTTGGGGCGACTTGAGGGCGTACAAGTCGGATCCCAAGTCGCCCCAGTGTGAACCGAGCCTTATGGAACTTGGGAATTATTACAATCTATAAATCATTTGAACGGACTATGTCATACATATTGCATTTCTAATCTTTTCCACAGGGGTTGGTTGGGTGCGTTAGGCTTGTAAAGCAAAGATTGTATATGTATACAAATAGTAAAATAATAGTAAAATAATAGTAATAGTAAACAAATAAAAAAAAACTGTAAAATAAAATATATAAAAATGTATATTATAAATTGTGTAAAGATTGCTTAAAGCTTTGTGTTTTCTGATAGAAGCAGGCTGGCAGTTTTCTGATTACAGGAATTCACTGTTTATATACAATAGATATTGTACACAAAGGGCCATAGGTGCTTACTTGACAGGCTGCATAATGATAATGATAATAATAATAATAAATCTTTTAATATTATTATTATTATTATTATTATTTAAACATCCTCTCTGCCTGCTAAAATGCTTAATAATAGTAATTATAATAATAATAATAATTATAATTACTATTATTAAGCATTTTAGCAGGCAGAGAGGATGTTTAAATAAATAAATAAATAATAATAATAATAATAATAATAATATTAAAAACAACAACAAAACAACAATAATAATAATGATAAGAAGATTTATTATTATTATTATTATTATTATTATTATTATTATTATTAAGCATTTTAGCAGGCAGAGAGGATGTTATGATTAAATAATAATAATAATATTATTAAAAACAACAAAACAACAATAATAATAATGGTAATAAGATTTATTATTATTATTATTATTATTATTATTATTATTATTATTATTATTATTATTTTTAAGCATTTTAGCAGGCAGAGAAGATGTTATGATTAAATAATAATAATAATATTATTAAAAACAACAACAAAACAACAATAATAATAATGGTAATAAGATTTATTATTTTATATTATTATTATTATTATTATTATTATTATTATTATTATTATTATTATTGACCATTTTAGCAGGCGGAGAGGATATTATGATTAAATAATAATAATAATTTGCTCAAGCTTTTACAGCTGAGCAGCTTTTCCTGAGCAGGCTGCATGCATTTAAATTGTGTCGGATAGAGACTGGGTGTATGGCCCACCCTCTAAGAAGGCGTCGCTGCTGACTAAATGCATAGGGGCTTGGCCACTCATGGCATTCGTCTGCTAATGTTATGTGCCCTGCAACTATCAGCCAGCTGATCCAACCTGCTGTAAATACAAGCTTGCCAGTGATTTCTGTCAGCTTACAATAAAATATTGATATTTACTTACGGACTTCACAATAGAGATATTTCTTTTTTGACAATAATAATAATAACAACAATAACAACAACATTTATTATTATTATTATTATTATTATGATGATGATTATTATTATTATTAATAACAATTTTAGCAGGCAGAGAGGATGTTGTGATTATTTAATAATAATAATAATAATAATAATAATAATAATAATAATAATAATATAAATTATTATTATTATTATTATTATTATTATTATTATTATTATTATTATTATTATTGTTATCAATTTTTGCTGGCAGAGAGGCTGTGGTGATTATTTAATAATAATAAATATAATAATAATAATAATAATAATAATAATAATAATAATAATAATAATATAAATTATTATTATTGTTATACATTTTTCCTGGCAGAGAGGATGTGGTGATTATTTAATAATAATAAATATAATAATAATAATAATAATAATAATAATAATAATAATACTAATAATAATAATAATATACATTTTTATTATTATTGTTATACATTTTTGCTGGCAGAGAGGATGTGGTGATTATTTAATAATAATAAATATAATAATAATAATATAAATTATTATTATCATTGTTATAAATTTTTGCTGGCAGAGAGGATGTGGTGATAACATATATTTTTCTCAGTCACAGCCGCAGACACAGACACAGACACGCGGCCCCTGGTAATAGATCGCCTCTTCTTGGTATTTATCTGTGGAGTATTGATAGAGATCACTGACCTCTGTATTTCCCGCGTGTTGATGAATGCGGCTGCCTTTCCCTGCAGGAAATACGCGCAATCTGAACATATTACAACCGCCATCAGAAATTCCCCAGAAGCAGCAATTTATTATTAAATATAAAGAACTCCAGACAGAAGCCGTGATTGGGGGGTAATAAGAAGCCTGACACTGCTGACCTCTCCTTCTGGAAATGCTTATTGCCTGGCTTTCATGCAGATCCATTGCCTCAATGGCCAGGGAGGTCTGACTATACAATGACTTCTTATACTCTGTGAGGACCCCAGAGACGAGATCCAATCACCGTACTTCCAGGATCTCATCCCATCATCCTGATTTTGTTTCGATTTCATTGGAGGCATTCCTGATATCATTTAATATTAAATGTCCCAAAACCACCAGTGCACAAAGCAAGGTCCATAAAGACAAGGATGAGTGAGTTTGGGGTGGAGGAACTTGACTGGCCTGCACAGAGTCCTGACCTCAACCCCATAGAACACATTTGGGATGAATTAGAGTAGAGACTGCGAGCCAGGCCTTCTTGTCCAACATCAGTGCCTGCCCTCACAAATGCTCTTCTGGAAGAATGGTTAAACATTCCCATAGACACACTCCTAAACCTTGTGGACGGCCTTCCCAGAAGAGGTGAAGCTGTTATAGCTGCAAAGGGCGGAGCCAACTCAATATTGAATCCTCCGGACTAAGACTGAAAAGAAAATCTGAGAACTGACCCCTAACATGAACCACCTCCATCCCTAAATAGCAGAGAAACGGATGTCGCCCCTGGGACTTTAAATGAGATGTTCATGGTGTTCAAACGGGTGAACAAGTATAGAAGTAAAAATTATTTATTGAAAATAACAACATCATCCAATATAAGACATGAGCATGGGTGAACAGATTCATAAAACAGCAACATTGCATTGTAATCCTAAAACATAGCCACAATGTAATAGTAATACATGTGATACAGATATGCATGGTAGATCTCTAACCCGATGCGTTTCGCGAGCTTTCCTCGCTTCATCAGGGGCTGATGTGCATATCTGCTGTCTGAAAGAACAGATAAAGTATATATTAGAGTATCGGTCATGATTGGATGAAAGCAAGAAGCCTGAACCGATCATCCCATACTTACTTGTCAGACAGAGGCTACAGAAACTGAACTCAAGTGGGGGTGGGCAGAGGGCATCTCCCCCGGGAGCTGAAGAGAGGAAGACCTCAGTAAGGAGGACCGAGACCAGACGTGGGGGGGGGGGGCGGCATGGCAATGTCAGAAAGGAAAGGAAACGTTGACCCAAAATGCTCCCATGTATCTTGCAAGGCATACTCACTGTATGGAATATACAAATATGAAGTATGTATGAGATTAAATCTCTTGAAAGTATAAGATAATTTGCATAATTGCACAGGGTACAGAAGTATCATACAGAAGGAGTCTAAAATGATTGGATTAACACTGTCATGAGAGTATGAGGTATGTGCTGGATGCAAAGTATGGGAGGGAAGAAGGGTATGAAGAGAAAGTCTGGAATAAAGAGGAAAGATACTGCACACCCCATTAGCTTGAATTCTGCTCGTTTTGCTTGACAACACTCACCAACCGAGTCAGAATAAAAAAAAAAAGTTGCTCATCTTTCAAAACGCTCATTAACCGCGTTACTCTTTAACCAAGGTTCCACTGTATATATATATATATATATATTTACACACTTTTATCAATAAATGGAAACAAACATTTTAAAATGTATTAAAACATGGACAGTATAAGTAGAGCAGAGGACGGTGTCAGTAGAGCAGTGGACGGTGTCAGTAGAGCAGTGGACGGTGTCAGTAGGGCAGTGGACGGTGTCAGTAGAGCAGTGGACGGTGCCAGTAGAGCAGTGGACGGTGTCAGTAGAGCAGTGGATGGTGTCAGTAGAGCAGTGGACGGTGTCAGTAGAGCAGTGGACGGTGTCAGTAGAGCAGTGGACGGTGTCAGTAGGGCAGTGGACGGTGTCAGTAGAGCAGTGGACGGTGTCAGTAGAGCAGTGGACGGTGTCAGTAGGGCAGTGGACGATGTCAGTAGAGCAGTGGACGATGTCAGTAGAGCAGTGGACGGTGTCAGTAGAGCAGTGGACGGTGTCAGTAGGGCAGTGGACGGTGTCAGTAGAGCAGAGGACGGTGTCAGTAGAGCAGTGGACGGTATCAGTAGAGCAGTGGACGGTGTCAGTAGGGCAGTGGACGGTGTCAGTAGAGCAGTGGACGGTGTCAGTAGAGCAGTGGACGGTGTCAGTAGAGCAGTGGACGGTGTCAGTAGAGCAGTGAACGGTGTCAGTAGGGCAGTGGACGGTATCAGTAGAGCAGTGGACGGTGTCAGTAGGGCAGTGGACGGTGTCAGTAGAGCAGTGGACAGTGTCAGTAGAGCAGTGGACGATGTCAGTAGAGCAGTGGACGGTGTCAGTAGAGCAGTGGACGGTGTCAGTAGAGCAGTGGATGGTGTCAGTAGGGCAGTGGACGGTGTCAGTAGAGCAGTGAACGGTGTCAGTAGGGCAGTGGACGGTGTCAGTAGAGCAGTGGATGGTGTCAGTAGAGCAGTGGACGGTATCAGTAGAGCAGTGGATGGTGTCAGTAGAGCAGTGGACGATGTCAGTAGAGCAGTGGACGGTGTCAGTAGAGCAGTGGACGGTGTCAGTAGAGCAGTGAACGGTGTCAGTAGGGCAGTGGACGGTGTCAGTAGAGCAGTGGACGGTGTCAGTAGAGCAGTGGACGGTATCAGTAGAGCAGTGGACGGTGTCAGTAGGGCAGTGGACGGTGTCAGTAGAGCAGTGGACGGTGTCAGTAGGGCAGTGGATGGTGTCAGTAGAGCAGTGGACGGTGTCAGTAGAGCAGTGAACGGTGTCAGTAGGGCAGTGGACGGTATCAGTAGAGCAGTGGACGGTGTCAGTAGGGCAGTGGACGGTGTCAGTAGAGCAGTGGACGGTGTCAGTAGAGCAGTGGATGGTGTCAGTAGAGCAGTGGACGGTGTCAGTAGGGCAGTGGACGGTGTCAGTAGAGCAGTGGACGGTGTCAGTAGAGCAGTGGACGGTGTCAGTAGGGCAGTGGACGGTGTCAGTAGAGCAGTGGACGGTGTCAGTAGAGCAGTGGATAGTGTCAGTAGAGCAGTGGATGGTGTCAGTAGGGCAGTGGACGGTGTCAGTAGAGCAGTGGACGGTGTCAGTAGAGCAGTGGACGGTGTCAGTAGAGCAGTGAACGGTGTCAGTAGGGCAGTGGACGGTGTCAGTAGAGCAGAGGACGGTGTCAGTAGGGCAGTGGACGGTGTCAGTAGAGCAGAGGACGGTATCAGTAGAGCAGTGGACGGTGTCAGTAGGGCAGTGGATGGTGTCAGTAGAGCAGTGGATGGTGTCAGTAGAGCAGTAGACGGTGTCAGTAGAGCAGTGGACAGTGTCAGTAGAGCAGAGGACGGTGTCAGTAGAGCAGAGGACGGTGTCAGTAGAGCAGTGGACGGTGTCAGTAGGGCAGTGGACGGTGTCAGTAGAGCAGTGGACGGTGTCAGTAGAGCAGAGGACGGTGTCAGTAGAGCAGTGAACGGTGTCAGTAGAGCAGAGGACGGTGTCAGTAGAGCAGTGGACGGTGTCAGTAGAGCAGTGGACGGTGTCAGTAGAGCAGTGAACGGTGTCAGTAGGGCAGTGGACGGTGTCAGTAGAGCAGTGGACGGTGTCAGTAGAGCAGTGGACGGTGTCAGTAGAGCAGTGGACGGTGTCAGTAGAGCAGTGGACGGTGTCAGTAGAGCAATGAACGGTGTCAGTAGGGCAGAGGACGGTGTCAGTAGAGCAGTGGACGGTGTCAGTAGAGCAGTGGACGGTGTCAGTAGAGCAGTGAACGGTGTCAGTAGTGCAGTGGACGGTGTCAGTAGAGCAGTGGATGGTGTCAGTAGAGCAGTGGACGGTGTCAGTAGGGCAGTGGACGGTGTCAGTAGAGCAGAGGACGGTGTCAGTAGGGCAGTGGACGGTGTCAGTAGAGCAGTGGACGGTGTCAGTAGGGCAGTGGACGGTGTCAGTAGAGCAGTGGACGGTGTCAGTAGAGCAGTGGACGGTGTCAGTAGGGCAGTGGACGGTGTCAGTAGAGCAGTGGACGGTGTCAGTAGAGCAGTGGACGGTGTCAGTAGGGCAGTGGACGATGTCAGTAGAGCAGTGGACGGTGCCAGTAGAGCAGTGGACGGTGTCAGTAGAGCAGTGGATGGTGTCAGTAGAGCAGTGGACGGTGTCAGTAGAGCAGTGGACGATGTCAGTAGAGCAGTGGACGGTGTCAGTAGAGCAGTGAACGGTGTCAGTAGGGCAGTGGACGGTGTCAGTAGAGCAGTGGACGGTGTCAGTAGGGCAGTGGATGGTGTCAGTAGAGCAGTGGATGGTGTCAGTAGAGCAGTAGACGGTGTCAGTAGAGCAGTGGACAGTGTCAGTAGAGCAGAGGACGGTGTCAGTAGAGCAGAGGACGGTGTCAGTAGAGCAGTGGACGGTGTCAGTAGGGCAGTGGACGGTGTCAGTAGAGCAGTGGACGGTGTCAGTAGAGCAGAGGACGGTGTCAGTAGAGCAGTGGACGGTGTCAGTAGAGCAATGGACGGTGTCAGTAGAGCAGTGGACGGTGTCAGTAGAGCAGTGGACGGTGTCAGTAGAGCAATGAACGGTGTCAGTAGGGCAGAGGACGGTGTCAGTAGAGCAGTGGACGGTGTCAGTAGAGCAGTGGACGGTGTCAGTAGAGCAGTGAACGGTGTCAGTAGTGCAGTGGACGGTGTCAGTAGAGCAGTGGATGGTGTCAGTAGAGCAGTGGACGGTGTCAGTAGGGCAGTGGATGGTGTCAGTAGAGCAGAGGACGGTGTCAGTAGAGCAGTGAACGGTGTCAGTAGAGCAGAGGACGGTGTCAGTAGAGCAGTGGATGGTGTCAGTAAAACAGTGGACGGTGTCAGTAAAACAGTGGACGGTGTCAGTAGAGCAGTGGATGGTGTCAGTAGAGCAGAGGACGGTGTCAGTAGAGCAGTGAACGGTGTCAGTAGAGCAGAGGACGGTGTCAGTAGAGCAGTGGATGGTGTCAGTAAAACAGTGGACGGTGTCAGTAAAACAGTGGACGGTGTCAGTAGAGCAGTGGATGGTGTCAGTAGAGCAGAGGACGGTGTCAGTAGAGCAGTGAACGGTGTCAGTAGAGCAGAGGACGGTGTCAGTAGAGCAGTGGATGGTGTCAGTAAAACAGTGGACGGTGTCAGTAAAACAGTGGACGGTGTCAGTAGAGCAGTGGATGGTGTCAGTAGAGCAGAGGACGGTGTCAGTAGGGCAGTGGATGGTGTCAGTAGAGCAGTGGACGGTGTCAGTAGAGCAGAGGACGGTGTCAGTAGAGCAGTGGATGGTGTCAGTAGAGCAGAGGACGGTGTCAGTAGAGCAGTGGACGGTGTCAGTAGAGCAGAGGACGGTGTCAGTAGAGCAGAGGACGGTGTCAGTAGAGCAGTGGATGGTGTCAGTAGAGCAGTGGATGGTGTCAGTAAAGCAGTGGACGGTGTCAGTAGAGCAGTGGACGGTGTCAGTAGAGCAGTGGATGGTGTCAGTAGGGCAGTGGATGGTGTCATTAGAGGAGTGGACGGTGTCAGTAGAGCAGTGGACGGTGTCAGTAGGGCAGTGGACGGTGTCAGTAGGGCAGTGGACGGTGTCAGTAGGGCAGTGGACGGTGTCAGTAGAGCAGTGGACGGTGTCAGTAGAGCAGTGGACGGTGTCAGTAGGGCAGTGGACGGTGTCATTAGAGCCGTGGACGGTGTCAGTAGAGCAGTGGCTGGTGTCAGTAGGGCAGTGGACGGTGTCAGTGGAGCAGTGGATGGTGTCAGTAGAGCAGTGGATGGTGTCAGTAGGGCAGTGGACGGTGTCAGTAGAGCAGTGGACGGTGTCAGTAGAGCAGTGGACGGTGTCAGTAGAGCAGTGGATGGTGTCAGTAGAGCAGTGGATGGTGTCAGTAGACCAGTGGATGGTGTCAGTAGAGCAGTGGACGGTGTCAGTAGGGCAGTGGACGGTCTCAGTAGAGCAGTGGACGGTGTCAGTAGACCAGTGGACGGTGTCAGTAGAGCAGTGGACAGTATCAGTAGAGCAGTGGATGGTGTCAGTAGGGCAGTGGATGGTGTCAGTAGAGCAGTGGACGGTGTCAGTAGAGCAGTGGACGGTGTCAGTAGAGCAGTGGATGGTGTCAGTAGGGCAGTGGACGGTGTCAGTAGAGCAGTGGATGGTGTCAGTAGGGCAGTGGACGATGTCAGTAGAGCAGTGGATGGTGTCAGTAGAGCAGTGGATGGTGTCAGTAGAGCAGTGGACGGTGTCAGTAGAGCAGTGGACGGTGTCAGTAGAGCAGTGGATGGTGTCAGTAGAGCAGTGGACGGTGTCAGTAGGGCAGTGGACGGTGTCAGTAGGGCAGTGGACGGTGTCAGTAGGGCAGTGGACGGTGTCAGTAGAGCAGTGGACGGTGTCAGTAGGGCAGTGGATGGTGTCAGTAGAGCAGTGGACGGTGTCAGTAGAGCAGTGGACGGTGTCAGTAGAGCAGTGGATGGTGTCAGTATAGCAGTGGACGGTGTCAGTAGGGCAATGGACGGTGTCAGTAGGGCAGTGGACGGTGTCAGTAGAGCAGAGGACGGTGTCAGTAGAGCAGAGGACGGTGTCAGTAGAGCAGTGGATGGTGTCAGTAGAGCAGTGGACGGTGTCAGTAGAGCAGTGGACGGTGTCAGTAGAGCAGTGGGCGGTGTCAGTAGAGCAGTGGAAGGTGTCAGTAGGGCAGAGGACGGTGTCAGTAGAGCAGTGGACGGTGTCAGTAGAGCAGTGGACGGTGTCAGTAGGGCAGAGGACGGTGTCAGTAGAGCAGTGGACGGTGTCAGTAGAGCAGGGGATGGTGTCAGCAGAGGAGTGGATGGTGTCAGTAGTAGGGGGTTCCTGTGCTCCACGGGGCGATTGGGGTGCGTCCAGGCACACCCGGCACACCCTGCGCGCACGCCTATGAGTGTGCCAGCAATGGGACCAGGGGTTCCTGAAGGATGAGGACCACTTCCTGCGCCAAGTACTCATCAGTGGGGGACAACCACTTTCAGAGACTCTCCGACTTCGATTGTATAGAAGAGCAGACTTCAAATTCTACTGGGAGAAGAGGAACCAACGGTGAAAATAGCTGGACAATATGTGGCAACGTGTCACAGACTGAGAGGGACATGAAAAACTGAGGACTTAAAAAATCTGTTACACGGACTCACCCCCCCCCCCCCCAATCCCCCTTTATATTACCCATTACCAACCCCCCTTCCCATAGAAACTCAACTGCTTTGCCAATACTAAACTCTAATGAGAGAGAGAGAGAGAGAGACTGTATATCGTGCAAAAATATCAGCAGAACTTTCCAGTAAAGTCTTCATAAGGAGCTCCTTGAGGCTTATCAGAGATCTGCAGACACACATGGAGTAACCCCTACAAGGGGGAGTATTACGAAGTCTTATTTAGAGCTATCATAAACATTGATTTTGAAGTCAATACCAGAAAAGGGAGGTGGAGTGTAATAACTTTTCAAATAATTGAATACATTGAGTTGGGTTTTCTACAAAACAGAAAACAGAACGGGGTATTAGATGGAGCGAAGTGCTTTCTACGCCTGCAGCCTGGATTTGCTCGATAAGTATCCAGCAAACCTGTTATCTGGGTGTTCAAGAACGGCTACAAGCTGCACAGAGCCTTCCGAAACTAACCCAATGTTCAACTGCAATTCCAGGCAGCAAGCTGGTTCCTAAGCAGCACCCTAAAAAAAAAAATGTTCCTTTTACATGTAGTGCTACTCTCGTAGAGGCCGCTGGTCATAGCTGGACCTTCTCCAACAGGACAGAGGTTGCCAGTCACCCAAGCACCAGTCCATACACTCCAACACCAATGAATCAATCTAGGGCAGTGATGGTGAACCTTGGCACCCCAGATGTTTTGGAACTACATTTCCCATGATGCTCAGGCACTCTGCAGTGTAGTTGAGCATCATGGGAAATGTAGCTCCAAAACATCTGGGGTGCCAAGGTTCGCCATCACTGGTCTAAGGGATTTCTTTTGCTGTTTATTGCTTGAGGAACTTTAACAGGAGAGGGGGCTAGGGGCATGGGATACTCCAAAATGCTCAGCACTTTGAGATTAGAGGACAATCTTCTCATAGAGCAGGGGTCTCAGGGGGTCCTTCAGACTTTAGGGGAGCCACTGTGGTCAGCGGGAGTAAAAAATCCCCAAGCGTTAGTGGGAGCAACACATTTATAAATCAGTAGTCAGTAGGAGGAGGAACAGTACCCCCATCACTGATACTAGTTGAAGGAATAGATGGTGTCTGAGGGTAGAATAGTGCCCCATCATTGGTGATAAATTGGGCGAATTGTGCCCCATTGTTGGGGTCAGTCGAAGGTAAAGTGCCTCATCGCTGGTATCAGTGGGGGGGGATTGTACCCCATCGTGTCAGTGGGAGTAATAGTGGGTGCTGAACAGTCTAAGTCCTCACAGCTGAAGGCCATGGAGCAAGTCTTTTGACATCTGGCTACCTTGCTTTGTTGCACAACTGCCGGTACTTAGCGGAGCTTCCAGAACACTACACAGTCACAGAGGTCAGTTTAGGGTCTTTACTCACAAGTTCCCAGGACAGTTCCCACCTTCCAGCTTCCTCCAGACATGGTCTAGTGAGTGAGCTCAGGCACCTTGTGGTGCCATAGGCTCCACAGAAAGTCCATCTAGGCCTTCAGCCCTGACACTACTAAAGCTTCGAAAGCAGCTGTACAGTTCATGAGCAGCCTGAGGGCAGCAGCCCCTCTGGCTCTTGAACCCTCCTGGGGGGGCGACACAGCTCACCAGTGTCTCAGATAATTTATCACCATTCCAGCCCCCTTCTGGACACTCCTCTCCAGGAATTGTCTGGACTCTGATAGATATTCAGGCTAGTCATTTTGAATCTCTTACCCTAAGTTCTGGAAGTTTCTTCTAGAGGCAGAGGGAAGCAATCAAACTCCCAGCCTGTGAAACCCCGAACAGACCAACCCAAACAATTACTGCTCCCTTGATTACAGAAGGAGCCAAAACTAAATGTACCTGGTATCACATGCTAGGAGAGTGCTGCGTGCCTTAAATTCCTCCTGAGGAGTAGCAGAGCAATAAGTTCAACTCTAAGAATAACTGATTTTACATCAAGCTTTCTGTATACGAGGGGCAGCATGTAGAGGTTTCTAGTAGCTCCAAAAGGCGAGTTTCAGGTTTACCAAATCACCAACAACGGGGAGTCGGGTGGGCTGATGCAGCATTGCAATAAGAGAAATTCATTTCTACGGTTTACATGCACTTCAATTTCTAGTAAGAATCTCCGAATTACAAAGAAAAATAACATTCCTCAACCGAAAATTCATGAATTAAGAGACCATAAGATCCAATTATAGCATCCTGTAATAGATGACATATTATGTACAGCGCTAATATCACCGATGACGCCCTCTTATGAAGCCCTGAAGCTAAACACACAAAAGAGTATTTGAAGTTAAAATCAAATATAAACATGTAAAGTAACAAAGTAACATATGGCACCCTGGTAATTAAAAACGATGTAACCGGGGGCTGTGCTTTTACAGCGCTTGGAACTGCAACACCAGTGAAACCTTTATTCAAAGGAAATATATATCAAGGATACCCCTTAAAAGTGCAAAGGAATAAAGAGTTGCAATTAGCAAGCAATGAAAAAAATAAAAAAATTAAAAAGGATGTAAAATAATAATAATAATAATGTAAAATAATAGTAATACTACTACTACCCTGTTTCCCCGAAAATAAGACCTAGCGTGATTGTCGGTGATGGCTGCAATATAAGCCCTACCCCCCAAATAAGCCCTAGTTAAAGTCCTTGTAGGTCTTATTTTCAGGGTAGGGCTTCTTTTCGGGGAAACAGGGTAGGGCTTATTTGGGAGCTTATATTGCAGCCATCACTGACAATCACGCTAGGTCTTATTTTAGGGGAAACAGGGTACTACTACTATTACTACTACTACTACTAATAATGTAAAATAATAGTAATACTACTACTACTACTACTACTATTACTACTACTACTAATAATAATAATTTAAAATAATAGTAATAATACTACTACTACTACTACTATTACTACTACTACTACTAATAATAATGTAAAATAATAGTACTAATACTACTACTACTACTACTACTACTACTACTACTACTACTACTACTATTACTAGTACTACTATTATTAATAATAATAAAGTAAAATAATAATAATAATAATAATATTAAAGTAAAATAATAACAATAATAATTGTTATAATGTAAAATAATAGCAATAATAATCATCATCATCATCATAATCATAATAGTAACACTACTACTACTACTATTACTAATACTACTAATAATAATAATAATGTAAAATAATAATAATAATCATAATAGTAACACTACTACTATTACTAATACTACTACTACTACTAATAATAATAATGTAAAGTAATAGCAATAATAATAATAATCATAATAGTAAAACTACTACTACTGGTATTACTAATATCAATAATAATAATGTATAATAACGGTGTCAGTAGAGCAGTGGACAGTGCCAATACTTTTGGTAATATAGTGTATAGGTAGTGACTGGACATAGGGTGGGAGGAGTTTGGTGGACAGTGTGAGAACATAGGAGCTCTGCTCCATAGTTGACCCCTATGGGACTTGGTGGGGCCCCATCATGCAAAAATGTAACCTCCCAGTGTCTGTTATTGCCCGGTTGGGAAATACCTGGAGAGGTCCTAACACCCTGAGAGGGACTGAATTTGGGACAGGAGAAGCAGAGTACCTGACTGGGAAAAGTGCCAACCACAGTCAACGCACAGAGTAAAAAGCTAAGTATGGAACGGAATGGAATGGTGTTCTTTTTAGGGGGTTCTTTACCTCTATGTGTTGTCTTTACCCCTTAATGTTTTCATGAAAAGTACGGAACCTCTAATTCTCTAAAGTACCTAATTGTGTATTCTGGAATTGGATGCTCTAAATTCAAAAGTGCCGGAACTACTGTATGTGCACTGAAGTTGCCCTCCTTAAAATTGGAAATGAAATTTTTTGCGGTCGGATTGGACTTGCCTTCATTACTATTTTGGGCCAATCTGGGAAATGGTAAAGCCGCGGCACAGAGCGTGGGACATGGAACTGTATATGTGCTGGTGAAGGTTTACGTAGGTGCCCCTTCGGAAGGGGGGACACACACTAATGTGAGGAAAGGGCAGTGAGGCCTGTTGGTGGTACCCGTGTCAGTAGTGCCCGTGTCAGTGGTACCCGTGAAAGGAATGCCTTCACACGTTGGGATGGCCCCGCCTACATGCTTAGAGAGACATGCGAGGAATTCCAAAACTTTCAGTCAGTCACATTTTACCTCCCTAAATTTATACTGGGAAAGAGGTAAAGCTCTTTTATGGGGTGATATAATTGCATCTACGACGGCTAAGAAATAGAAATTAGAAAGCATTACCTACCAGATAGTACTTCCTCTGGGACTACTCAATATAATTTGGCACACACCCCGAACTCAGAAAATAGAGCTCTACGGCAATCAGCCAAAAGAAAATGTGACCGGCGGGAAAAAGAGTTGCCTCTAATGTTCATAATAAACTACGATCCCGTAAGTCTGGCAGAATGGCAGGTTAGCCAACCAGGCTGGAGGTAGACATAATCTGAAAATTGTCCTCCTTCGGGACTTTTCCAAAGAGCAGTTTACAAATCGGCCCAAATAAACTAAATTCTTTAACAAAACTATCATAAAGTTTAGCAGTTGCACAGACCTGGAAGGACAGGCAGAGTTTGTAGACTATATCTACCTTTGCTTTAACTGCCAACCCAACCATTATGACAATGCAGATATGCTCTGGAAGAAATTTCATCCGCTTAAAAAGTTAGCAAATAAAATGTAGAAAGACAGACAGAGGGCGCAACCGTCTAAGTGTAGTTTTTTTAAAGCATCAGTTTAAAAATAGTCATATGAACTTACAGGTAGTACACAATCAGACCTATAGAATAATTGAACTCACAGGTATCTCAGAATTGCAGGCACATCATCTCACCCAAAGGGTTACGTGGTGAGTCTCCGCTAGATGGATCTGGCTATAGATGGTTTGGCTAAGGATGGTTGGATCCTATGCAGTTGGCCGGGGAAGTGGCCAGGCACTGCAGAGCGACGCTGGAAAGCGTCTGTTAATGTGTACTGACAGACAGAGCCAGCATAGAGCACACAGCGATACAGGAAGGTAGGTAGCATGTCCAAGAAGAGCGGATGATGTCAGATGTCAAAGTGGGCATGGCTACGCATTTCAGGGCCATTCATGCCCCTTTCTCAAGCCTCTTACCTATATTACCTATATCATTTTGGCCAAATTGGGGAAGTCCATGGGGGAGGATGGACCCGATCTACCTGAACTCTGTTTTAAGGGAAGCTGCAGACATCTTATGAGTAGCTGTTCATTTATGTTGGACTACCTAAGGGCGCAATCTAGAAATTATTGCACCGTAGGATATTGATGTTTATTTCCTTGTACCAAATAAGGTGCCAGGACCAGGTGGTTCCGCCACCAAATTCTATAAAGTACTTCAACTTAAAATACTGCAAATTAATGGGATTATAAAAAGGATGGTGCCACATTCTCCATGTCAAACAATTAAATATTTTATTGTTGGGGTGACACCTCTGAGCATATGGTAGGTCA
This sequence comes from Aquarana catesbeiana, assembly GCF_042186555.1. Taxonomy (NCBI): domain Eukaryota; kingdom Metazoa; phylum Chordata; class Amphibia; order Anura; family Ranidae; genus Aquarana; species Aquarana catesbeiana. The sequence goes on from NC_133333.1 coordinate 258,623,366, forward strand.
TAGGTCAGAACCATTTGAGGGACCTCCAGCAGCAAAACCAAGTCCCATTATGCCTCCCCCATGGACATCCCCAATTTGGCCAAAATGATATAGGTAATTGGTAAATTATTGCTAGGGACCCCCATAGGGAACAAAATAAAACACAACAAACAAACATTGAGGTAGTAAGTTTGAATACACCTGACCTGTGTGTCTATTGTGATTGGACAGTTTACCCCGCCCTGAAACCAAGGGTGGGGGGAAGTGTCTCAGTGTTTGGAATCAGTTCGATGTTGTTGTTCACCCTACACTGTGTTACGGCTGGTGACTGGGTGGGCTAAAGGGTCTTGGATAGTGCTGGTTCTGGACAAAGGAAGCATTTACGGCGGACATAGTTCTGTTGAGGACAAGGGTTTGTCACAGTTGTTATACCTTGATAAAACCAGTATATTTTCTCCCAAAGAAATGAAATATTACGGGGCGATACATTTTTAATGATATTTGATTGTTTCTGTTTAGATTACTATGCGAATAAGCGTTTTGACTGCTCCTGAGAAAAATGGATTATGCCCATGAAACGCGTTGGGACACAAGGAATCAGTTATTTCTGATACAATGTATTGCCTTATCACAATGATGTTTTAATATTTGTACCATATGTGAATATTTTTTTTGATACTTTGTGGATTAATATATAAAAACCCTTTTTTATGATTATTAATATCAAATATATTGTGTTTTTAGATATATTTTGTGCCTCAGAAGTCCCATTCTAGTGCATTCTCCTTTTTTTTTTGTCTGAAATACTACATACATGACACATTTTATAAAATAGTAAGTGGCGAGAGGATGACTATCTACATACCAGTAAAGAAGCTTAAACTCAAGTTCTACCAAAAAAGACCCAACCCATTCCAGGTCATGCAGACCAATAAGTTTAATAAATGTAGGTGCTAGGATTCTTTCTAAAACTGCAGTCAATGGGTTGTCCACTCTTTTGCCATCTCTCATACGTCCAACACAGGTAGGTTTCATCAAATCTTGCTCATCGGTGATTAACGATTGAAGAGTTTTGGTAGTCCTCGAAAATATGCCAAACATGACCCCAAGGCTGACTCAGCTATAGTAACTATCAATGTAGAAAAAGCTATTGATTTATGAATTTACAACAACTTTTTTAACCAACCCACAAAATGGGGTTTACAAGATGCTTTACTGATCACCCTGTCGGAAATGTATTCTTCTTCCATATCCCGTATCTACACTCCACAATTTATGTCTCCTCCCCCTTCCACTCTTATCAGGCACTCACCAAGGGTGTCTACAGTACTTTCCTTAGTGTTATTTAATCTAACTCAATGGTCTCCAAACTGCAGCTCGGGGGCCGGATGTGGCCCTTTGCTTGTCTTTACCCAGCGATTAGTGTACTATGTCACCAACTGACACCAACAATGGGGCACTATTCCTCACACTGACACCAACAATGGGGCAATACTCTTCCTTTAATACCAACAACGGGACACTATTCCTCCCATTAAAACCAATGATATTGGAGCATTTTCTACTCCCATTGGCCAGAGTTGCCCCCCCCCCCCCTGAAGGACAGTAAACTTGCCCTTTTCCTACAAATATTGTAGACCCCTGATCTAGCCATTAAACCTTTATCTAGAGCAGGGTTTCTCAACCAGGGTTCCATAGAAGCCTAGGGTTTCTTCAGAGGTTGCTAGGGGTTCCTTGATGGATTTCTGCCTCTCTGATAAGTTCCCACTGACACCAATGATGGGGTACCATTCCCCCTACTAACACCATCAATGGGGCACTATTCCTCCCACTGACACCAACAATGGGGCACTATTTTTCCAACTGATACCAACAATGGGGCTTTATTCTTCCATTGATACCAACAATGGGCCACTATTCTTCCACTGATACCAACAATGGGGCACTATTCCTCCTATTAAAACCAATGATGGAGCACTAATGATGGGGCGTTTTCTACTGCCATTGGTCAGAGTCCCCCCCCCCCTAAAGCCTGAAGGACAGTAAACTGGCCCTTTTGCTACAAATGTTGTAGACCCCTGATCTAGCCATTAAACCTTTATCTAGATCAGGGTTTCTCAACCAGGGTTCCATGGAAGCCTAGGGTTCCTTCAGAGGTTTCTAGGGGTTCCTTGATGGATTTCTGCCTCTCTGATAAGTTTCCACTGACACTATTCATCTTTTTAGCTATCTGTAAGGGGGTAATCCTTCCCAATGACTTCAAGCGTAAGGGGATAATGCTTCCCGATGACCATCACGCTAAGGTATTAAGGCTCCGTGACACGATCGCCAGGAAACTGGCGGACATTGAGTCCGCCAGTCCCGCAGGCACGGTCGCGCTGTATGCCTGCTATCCCCGGCTCTTAAAGGGGATGTACAGGTACGCCCATTTGCCCACAGTTGCCATTGTGCCGACGTATATCGGCGTGCGGCGGTCGGCAAGTGGTTAAAGCATGGCATGTTAGGTATCTATTTCCTCGGCGTAACATCATTATATTGTACCAACCTATTGGGTATTATACTGTGCTTGTGTGCGCTAAAATTCATTAAAATTGATATTATAATAAATGAAAATTTGCAACTGATAAACCAAAGCGCAAATATTGTGGACATAAAAAATTGTAACACCCACCATTTTATTCTCCGGGGCTTTCAGAAAATATATATTGGGGGTTCTAAGTAGTTTTCTAGAAAAAAAAAATGCTCATTTTTTTACCTGCATATATATAAAAAAAATGTTGGAATCGACCCGGGCGGCAAGTGGTTAGGTAGCTTGAAAGACGCGTGTCATTTAAATTGAATCCATTTGGAATCTTTTACCGTTTCATCGCTGGGCTGCGTTTTGCTGTGATGATATCTACCAATCAAGGCCGTGGTGTCACACAAACCATGAGATCTCCTTCTCAATCTGTACCGTGTTTATGTGCTAAGTGCCATTTTATTTCTCCATCTCTGACGATTGTGTGACAGTTATTGTGCCCTTTGATGCACTTTTGTTCATCTGTCTATTGAAAAATTCTTCATAAAGAACATTTAAAAAAAAAAAAAAAAAGAAAAATATTATTTTTCTTAGCCCACCTCCCTTTTGATTCTGTGATGTGGATGATATTGCTTTATTTAGAAACTGAAGGCTAGAAAGATGGACTTTAAAGGCACACAGGTAGACCACATACAGTGGGGCAAAAAAGTATTCAGTCACCACCAATTGTACAAGTTCTCCCACTGAGAAAGATGAGAGAGGCCTGTAATTGTCATCATAGGTAGACCTCAACTATGAGAGACAAAATGTGGAAACAAATCCAATCACATCGTCTGATTTTTGAAAGAATTTATTTGCAAATTATGGTGGAAAATAAGTATTTGGTGAATATGAAAAGTTCATCTCAATACTTTGTTATATATCCTTTGTTGGCAATGACAGAGGTCAAACGTTTTCTGTAAGTCTTCACAAGGTTGTCACACACTGTTGCTGGTATGTTGGCCCATTCCTCCATGCAGATCTCCTCTAGAGCAGTGATGTTTTGGGGCTGTAGCTGGGCAACACGGACTTTCAGCTCCCACCAAAGGTTTTCTATGGGGTTGAGATCTGGAGACTGGCTAGGCCACTCCAAGACCTTGAAATGCTTCTTAGGAAGCCACTCCTTCGTTGCCCGGGCGGTGTGTGTTTGGGATCATTGCCATGCTGAACGACCCAGCCACGTTTCATCTTCAATGCCCTTGCTGATGGGAGGAGGTTTGCACTCAAAATCTCACGATACATGGCCCCATTCATTCTTTCATGTACACAGATCAGTCGTCCTGTTCCCTTTGCAGAGAAACAGCCCCAAAGCATAATGTTTCCACCCCCATGCTTCACAGTAGGTATGGTGTTCTTTGGTTGCAACTCGGCATTCTCTCTCCTCCACACAAGATGAGTTGTGTTTCTACCAAACAGTTCTACTTTGGTTTCATCTGACCATATGACATTCTCCCAATCCTCTTCTGGATCATCCAAATGCTCTCTAGCAAGTTCTCCCACTTAAAAAGATGAGAGAGGCCTGTAATTGTCATCATAGGTAGACCTCAACTATGAGAGACAAAATGTGGAAACAAATCCACACAATCACATTGTCTGATTTTTGAAAGAATTTATTTGCAAATTATGGTGGAAAATAAGTATTTGGTCTCCTACAAACAAGCGAGATTTCTGTCTCTCACAGACCTGTATCTTCTTCTATAAGAGGCTCCTCTGTCCTCCACTCATTACCTGTATTAATGGCACCTGTTTGAACTTGTTATCAGTATAAAAGACACCTGTCCACAACCTCAAACAGTCACACTCCAAACTCCACTATGGTGAAGACCAAAGAGCTGTCGAAGGACACCAGAAAACAAAATTGTAGACCTGCACCAGGCTGGGAAGACTGAATCTGCAATAGGCAAGCAGCTTGTTGTGAAGAAATCAACGGTGGGATCAATAATTAGAAAATGGAAGACATACAAGACCACTGATAATCTCCCTCGATCTGGGGCTCCATGCAAGATCTCACCCCGTGGGGTCAAAACGATTACAAGAACGGTGAGCAAAAATCCCAGAACCACACGGGGGGACCTAGTGAATGACCTGCAGAGAGCTGGGACCAACGTAACAAAGGCTACCATCAGTAACACACTACGCCGCCAGGGACTCAGATCCTGCAGTGCCAGACGTGTCACCCTGCTTAAGCCAGTACATGTCCGGGCCCATCTGAGGTTTGCTAGAGCGCATTTGGATGATCCAGAAGAGGATTGGGAGAATGTCATATGGTCAGATGAAACCAAAGTAGAACTGTTTGGTAGAAACACAACTCGTTGTGTTTGGAGGAGAGAGAATGCTGAGTTGCAACCAAAGAACACCATACCTACTGTGAAGCATGGGGGTGGCAACATCATGCTTTGGGGCTGTTTCTGCAAAGGGAACAGGACGACTGATCCGTGTACATGAAAGAATGAATGGGGCCATGTATTGTGAGATTTTGAGTGCCAACCTCCTCCCATCACCAAGGGCATTGAAAATGAAACGTGGCTGGGTCTTTCAGCATGACAATGATCCCAAACACACCGCCTGGGCAACAAAGGAGTGGCTTCGTAAGAAGCATTTCAAAGTCCTGGAGTGGCCTAGCCGGTCTCCAGATCTCAACCCCATAGAAAACCTTTGGAGGGAGTTGAAAGTCCGTGTTGCCCAGCGACAGCCCCAAAACATCACTGCTCTAGAGGAGATCTGCATGGAGGAATGGGCCAACATACCAGCAACAGTGTGTGACAACCTTGTGAAGACTTACAGAAAACGTTTGACCTCTGTCATTGCCAACAAAGGAGATATAACAAAGTATTGAGATGAACTTTTCATATTCACCAAATACTTATTTTCCACCATAATTTGCAAATAAATTCTTTCAAAAATCAGACGATGTGATTGGATTTGTTTCCACATTTTGTCTCTCATAGTTGAGGTCTACCTATGATGACAATTACAGGCCTCTCTCATCTTTTTAAGTGGGAGAACTTGTACAATTGGTGGTGACTAAATACTTTTTTGCCCCACTGTAAAAGTAATTATATTTTTTATTTTGTAGAAAATTGTTAATTGTTTGAAAATACACGTTAAATTTGTAACCTTTCTGGATATTGCTTTATACACAAACAAAAACCAGCAAGCAAAATTATCATTATTATTATTTTGGTTTAGAATTGCTCAGCTATGACGAGTTTAGGAGGAAGAATGGACGCACACAGAAGCCAACATTCGAATCCTTGTACGGACAGCCGGATGAGCTTTTCCAAATATCATACGGGGGCTGCGTTACCAATGTTACATATTTTGCTTTCCAAAGTTCTTATAGAGTTCTAAATGTTGACACTTTTGGTGGGTTATTTGAGCCCGCTCCCAGAACACACCAAGGTGAACCCTTTAAAGTGGTTTTCTACCTCTGAAATGTAAAAAAATGAAACAAAGTATATCCTCCTATAGTGTGTGCTTGCCTCAATCCAAAGCACCGAGTGCGATTTCTGTCTGCTTCCCCCTTCCTTGGCTATCTGTCACTTTTGACAGTCTATGCCGACACCGAGCAATCCTAGGAGATGGCCCTGCACCCCCCCCAGCACACAGCAGGTGATTGACACCCTTAGATGTACATGAAGGGGCCACCCCCAAACTGTTCCCACAAAGTTGGGAGCGTGAAATCGTGACACCACCACTTTGCAGAAATCAACAGCATTATGCATCAGCAAAAACATTTGGAATTTTTTTTTTTTTTTTACTCACCCCCTTACAGCACTGTTGCTATGGGGTCCTTTGTATTCTGCCTCTTCCTCTCCACGGTGCCTGACGTCATTTCCCTCGGCGCTCGCTAGTGCTCCTGGGAGATGTTTGTCATCATTTCCCAGGAGTCAGTGGGCAGCGCCGTAGGGCTTCGTTGCCATCACAACGAAGGCGGGCACTTCCGCCAGCCGCCGCCCGTTGTGATGGCAATGTTAGAAGTGTACGGCGCTGCGAGCCATACCTCCTGCGCATGCGCGAGAATGGGCGGTGCATGCTGGTTGCGGAAAAGATAGTGCTTGTGGGCTTCACATGCTCAAGCAATATGGAAATTGCCAATAAAGAGGAATACAAGATATCTTCCTCTATGAAATCGGCAATCGATCGACGATACATCCCAGAAAGGTGAGTGCTATAAATAGGACTTTTAAACTAACAATAGTCATCAAAAAAAAAAAAAAATTAACAGTTGGAACTCCGCTTTAAGAGTTCCCTTCACTGAAACTAAGAGGCCAAGTCCAGCCCCTGAAAAACAACCCCACACCATAATCCCCCCTCCCCCCCCACACATAATCCCCTCTCCCCCTCCACCATAATCCCCCCTCCCCCCCCACACCATAATCCCCCCCCTCCCCCCCCACACCATAATACCCCCTCTCCCCCACACCATAATACCCCCTCCCCCCATACCATAATCCCCCCTCCCCCCCACACCATAATACCCCCTCTCCCCCTCACACCATAATCCCCCTCCCCCTCACACCATAATCCCCCCTCCACCAAACACCATAATCCCCCCTCCCCCCCACCATAATCCCCCCTCACCAAACACCATAATCCCCCCTCCCCCCCCCCCACACCATAACCCCCTCCCCCCCCCACACCATATCCCCCCTCCCCCCACACCATAATACCCCCTCCACCCCATACCATAATCCCCCCTCCCCCCACACCATAATCCCCCCTCCACCAAACACCATAATCCCCCCCCCCACCATAATCCCCCCTCCACCAAACACCATATCTCCCCTCCCCCCCCACACCATAACCCCCTCCCCCCCCACACCATAATCCCCCCTCCCCCCCCACACCATAATACCCCCTCCACCCCATACCATAATCCCCCTCCCCCCCCACACCATAATCCCCCCTCCACCAAACACCATAATCCCCCCTCCCCCCCCCCCCCCACACCATAACCCCCCCTCCCCCCCCACACCATAATCCCCCTCCACCAAATGATTTGGACCAGTACACAAAGCAAGGTCCATAAAGACATGGATGAGCGAGTTTGGGGTGGAGGAACTTGACTGGCCTGCACAGAGTCCTGACCTCAACACCTTTGGATGAATTAGAGCGGAGACTGCGAGCCAGGCCTTCTCATCCAACATCAGCGCCTGACCTCACAAATGCTCTTCTGGAAGAATGGTCAAACATTCCCATAGACACCCTCCTAAACCTTGTGGACGGCCTTCCCAGAACAGTTGAGCTGTTATAGCTGCAAAGGGCGGAGCCAACTCAATATTGAACCCTACAGACTAAGACTGGGATGTCATTAAAGGGGTTGTAAACCTTCGTGCATCCTATGCATTAAGGTGAAAAACACCTGTCAGTGACCGGCCCCCCCAGCCCCCCACCCCCTTTTACTTACCTGAGCCCCAGAACTTGACCCGGCGGGGATTCGCTGTCTCTCTGGCTGGGGTTCTCGCTCTTGATTGGATAGATTGATAGCAGCTCAGCCATTGGCTCCCACTGCTGTCAATCAATCCAATGATGCGGGCACCGGGGGCGGGGCCGGGTCCTGCATTCGGCCTCCATAGACACCGAATGATGGACTCGGGAGCGTGCCCGCAAGGTAACCCCCTTGGGAAGCGCTTCTCTGAGGGGGGTTATCAGATGTGGGGAGGAGCTGCGAGAGCCGCCAAGGGACCCCAGAAGAGAATGTTTGGGGGCCGCTCTGTGCAAAACGAGCTGCACAGTGGAGGTAAGTATAATATGTTTGTTATTTTTTTTTTTTAAATGTTTTACCTTTAAAATCACTTTAAAGTTTATGTGCGCGTAAAGGCAGGCGTCCCAATACTTTTGACAATATAGTGTATGTCCTGGTGATGTGACTGCTATTCCATTTCCAGATTTCCATCAGTAAAGTGCAGCAAACTACCTTAATGCATTGACATCCCTTTGTGGCTGGAAAGGTCAGTGGTGGACATCCCTTTGTGGATGGAAGGTCAGTGGTGGACATCCCTTTGGGCATGGAAAGGTCAGTGGTGGACATCCTTTGTGGATGGAAAGGTCAGTGGTGGACATCCCTTTGTGGATGGAAAGGTCAGTGGTGGACATCCCTTTGTGGATGGAAAGGTCAGTGGTGGACATCCCTTTGGAGATGGAAAGGCCAATGGTGGACATCCTTTGTGGATGGAAAGGTCAGTGGTGGACATCCCTTTGGGCATGGAAAGGTCAATGGTGGACATCCCTTTGTGGATTGAAAGGTCAGTGGTGGACATCCCTTTGGGGATGGAAAGGTCAGTGGTGGACATCCCTTTGTGGATGGAAAGGTCAGTGGTGGACATCCCTTTGTGGATGGAAAGGTCAGTGGTGGACATCCCTTTGTGGATGGAAAGGTCAGTGGTGGACATCCCTTTGTGGATGGAAAGGTTAGTGGTGGACATCCTTTGTGGATGGAAAGGTCAGTGGTGGACATCCCTTTGTGGATGGAAAGGTCAGTGGTGGACATCCCTTTAGGCATGGAAAGGTCAGTGGTGGACATCCCTTTGTGGATGGAAAGGTCAGTGGTGGACATCCCTTTGTGGATGGAAAGGTCAGTGGTGGACATCCCTTTGTGGATGGAAAGGTCAGTGGTGGACATCCCTTTGGGATGGAAAGGTCAATGGTGGACATCCCTTTGTGGATGGAAAGGTCAGTGGTGGACATCCCTTTGGGCATGGAAAGGCCAGTGGTGGACATCCTTTGGGCATGGAAAGGTCAATGGTGGACATCCCTTTGTGGATGGAAAGGTCAGTGGTGACATCCCTTTGGGGATGGAAAGGTCAGTGGTGGACATCCTTTGTGGATGGAAAGGTCAGTGGTGGACATCCCTTTGTGGATGGAAAGGTCAGTGGTGGACATCCCTTTGGGATGGAAAGGTCAGTGGTGGACATCCCTTTGGGGATGGAAAGGTCAATGGTGGACATCCCTTTGTGGATGGAAAGGTCAGTGGTGGACATCCCTTTGGGCATGGAAAGGTCAATGGTGGACATCCCTTTGTGGATTGAAAGGTCAGTGGTGGACATCCCTTTGGGATGGAAAGGTCAGTGGTGGACATCCCTTTGTGGATGGAAAGGTCAGTGGTGGACATCCCTTTGTGGATGGAAAGGTCAGTGGTGGACATCCCTTTGTGGATGGAAGGTCAGTGGGGACATCCCTTTGGGGATGGAAAGGTCAGTGGTGGACATCCCTTTGGGATGGAAAGGTCAATGGTGGACATCCCCTTTGTGGATGGAAAGGTCAGTGGTGGACATCCCTTTGTGGATGGAAAGGTCAGTGGTGGACATCCCTTTGTGGATGGAAAGGTCAGTGGTTATGAATGTGGTGTGGAGGCCTCCAAAAGGTAGGCGTCCAATACTTTTGACATATAGTGTACTTTGAATAGTGAAAAAAAATTGTAATGTAACATCATTAAAATAGGTTGCTGGATACGAGTCCAGCTGGGTTTTATTTTCTCGTTGGCGCTCTAAAATTAGCAATGCTGAGTATTTTCTCTGCTTATTTACCTTCCAGATGTGATACAAAGAAACACAGTTATGGGAAGAAAAGAGACGACCCGCTAATTAGAGATCAGGGAGGTTCTGAAACCTTCCAACTCTTACAGTTTAATCGACTTTTTTTTTTAAAAATTCACAAACCCTCTCATACTTGGAATCTGTGAACTGGAAGATCCATTGAGATCAATGTGAACTTGTGTTACAATGCAGCAAATGATGCAATATTCTGCAGAATGGTTGGAGGAAACTCCTGGAAGATCCTGGAAGCTCCTACCTGACGAAATGACTGGGCCAAAAAAAACAAAAAAAAAACACTGAAGTTCCTTCCTTGTTCATCTCATAAAAAATGAAATAATGAACTCTTAAACATCCCCCCCCCCCAATGTCCCCATACTTCTTGCGCTCCGTCTTTATAATCTGCTGCATGATTATAAACTTCCCTAAACAGCTCCGGTAGCCATGTGACATCATAAGCAGGCAACTGTGAGTGGTGATTGGTCAACTACAGTGCCTTGAAAAAGTATTCACACCCCTTGATATTTTCCACATTTTTTCATGTTACAACCAAAAACATAAATGTATTTTATTGGGATTTTATGTGATAGACCAACACAAAGTGTCACATAATTGTGAAGTGGAAGGAAAATGATAAATGATACAAATAAATATGTGAAAAGTGTGGGGGAGGGGCATTTGTATGGCGCCCCCCGGAGTCAATATTTTGTAGAACCCCCTTTCTCTACAAGTCTTTTTTGGGGATGTCTCTACCAGCTTTGCACATCTAGAGAGGGACATTTCTGCCCATTCTTCTTTGTAAAATATCTCAAGCTCTGTCAGATTGGATGGAGAGCGTCTGTGAACAGCAATTTCAAGTCTTGCCCACAGATTCTCAATGTGATTTAGGTCTGGACTGTGACTGGGCCATTCTAACACATGAATATGCTTTGATCTAAACCATTCCATTGTAGCTCTGGCTGGATGTTTCGGGTCGTTGTCCTGCTGGAAGGTGAACCTCCGCCCCAGTCTCAAGTCTTTTGTAGACTCTAACAGGTTTTCTTCTAAGATTGTCCTGTATTTGTCTCCATCCATCTTCCATCAACTCTGACCAGCTTCCCTGTCCCTGCTGAAGAAAACCACCCCCACCACATGATGCTGCCACCACCATGTTTCACGGTGGGGATGGTGTGTTCAGGGTGATGTGCAGAGTTAGTTTTCCCCACACATAGCGTTTTGCTTTCAGGCCAAAAACTTGAATTTTGGTCTCCTCTGACCAGATCACCTTCTTCCACATGTTTGCTGTGTCCTCCACATGGCTTCTCACAAACTACAAACAGGACTTCTTATGACTTTCTTTCACCAATGTCTTTCTTCTTGTCACTCTTCCATAAAGGGCAGATTTGTGGAGAACACGACTAATAGTTGTCCTGTGGACAGATTCTCCCACCTGAGCTGTGGATCTCTGCAGCTCCTCCAGAGTTACCATCCATCTTCCCATCAACTCTGACCAGCTTCCCTGTCCCTGCTGAACAAAAGCATCCCCACTACATGATGCTGCCACCACCATGTTTCACAAACCTCTGGGGGCTTCACAGAACAGCTGTATTTATACTGAGATGAAATGACACACAGGTGGACTCTATTTACTAATTAGGTGACTTCTGAAGGCAATTGGTTCCACTAGATTTTAGAGGTAATCAGAGTAAAGGGGGCGCCATACAAATGCACAAAATGTCCTCTCTAGATGTGCAAAGCTGGTAGAGACATCCCCAAAAAGACTTGTAGAGAAAGGGGGTTCTACAAAGTATTGACTCCGGGGGGCGCCATACAAATAACCCCCCCCACACACAAACTTTTGACATATTTATTTGTATCATTTATCATTTTCCTTCCACTTCACAATTATGTGACACTTTGTGTTGCTCTATCACATAAAATCCCAATAAAATACATTTATGTTTTTGGTTGTAACATGACAAGATGTGGGGAATTTCAAGGGGTATGAATACTTTTTCAAGGCACTGTAGCTACATGACCGGACTAACCATAAAAGGTCTTTACGCATATTTCTTTCTTCTAGGACCTGCTGGCCTCTGAGGAATACAAGTGATTCTCATTGGTCAGTGAGGTCACATGTTGATCAGTCACCACTCACCATGGCCTGCATTATGACGCTACACTGGATCGTGTGGCCCGTTATAGAGAATGGTGCCGGAAGAGTGTCGTGGGACTGCTGAGAGAATGCCCAGGTCTCCTTGCTAGAGCAGAGGCTGCCATCCACAAGAACAGTTCTATGCACACCAACAACACCACTGCCCCAATCTAGGGATGTCTTCATCATTTCTTGTCGAGTAACTTGAAATGAGAGAGGAGTTCAGGAGTTCCGGATACTCTAAAATGATCAGTGAGAAGACAAACTTCCAGCACTAATCTCATACGTAACAAAGGATAGTCCCAAACACAGGTCTTAGTCCCTCAGAAGGTCCAGCGGTTAGGAGAGAAGGGAGGGAAATGGTGGCCCTAGAAGTCAAGCTAAGGGAGCTCAGAAACAGCAAAAGCAGCCTTTGGAAGTCGCAAATGTAAGTCGCATATAATACTTTTCTGTTGTAATGCGATTTCTGTAGTCGCAAATGTAAGTCGCATATAATACTTTTCTGTTGTAATGCGATTTCTGTAGATATAGGTAACAAACAAATATTTAAGTATATACCAATAATCATGCTGTTACTTAAAATTTTAGAATGTGATGCAGTCCCTCCCTGAGGAAGACTTTATCCCTACAATAAGTTGAAACGCGTTGGAAATCTGCTATCAGGACGCCATCACACCTATCGGGGGTGGTACTTGTAACTAGCAGTAGGATGCATCATATGTTTCCATATATCTGATGTTTTTATAATTATTCTTAACTAGATCAATGTGTATGTTCATGTATATCCTATTCGTTTTGTATCAATAAACTTCTTTTTAACTATAATTCAACACTGCCAATTTCTGCATTGCCCTTAAAATCCCATTTTGAGGTATACATCTGGGTCTTTGCTCCCTTTTCTCTCCAAAGACTTGTGAAATCCGAATTACTAGAAATGACACTGAAATTCGGATTTCTCCATTGGTTCCCACGCCATGAATGTCATTCAAAATTCTGAATCCGATCTTCTGCTGCGGGGTTATGCAGACAATCCCAGACAGGGCAGGACTGGTGGGGGGCCCCTGGGCTGAGTCACTTTCGGGCCCCGCCCTTCTATACATATGCAGAGCTCTATAAAACAGAAATAGAAAAGGACAAGGTGCGCCAGACTCAGTGCAGTATTAAAGAACTTCTGTTTAATTGGACAAAACAGCCAAATGGCTACTCACAAAAGTAGATAATATAGAAGCGTATAAGTGGGGGATACTGTACTGGTATTCGTCCGGGTCCACGATTAATAAAAGCAATAAAAATGGATAAAATGATAATTACCATATTATCGGCGTATAACACGCGCCCCAAGTTTAGAGGGAATTTTAAGGAAAAAACTTTTAGGAGGGAAGTTTAAGGAAAAAAACTTACATTTAATTGCCCATCAATGCAGCCTCATCAGTGTCCATCTGCAGCCTTGTCAGTGTAGCCTTGTCAGTGTAGCCTTGTCAGTGTCATTTCAGACTTGTCATTGCATCCTTTCAGTTTACAGATACAGAGCCGGCTTTCGGCCGCTCTCGGACGTTTTCGGGGGCTTTCGGCGGCTTATGGCCGCTCTCGGCGGCTTTCGGGAAGGGGCAGGGCCCCCTATTGGCGGGGCCCATGGGCTTGAAACCCCGTCAAGCCCAATGGAAAGTCCGGCCCTGATCCCAGACACCAACCAACAGCATGTTGTTGTGGAAATGTATGAAGATGTATTTAATATGTATTGTCATAGTGTCTCCCAGTTCTCCCGCAGCCTGCTCTAAAGAGCTGACTGGGGCAGGCTGACGCTGGTTGAGATCCGTTTTGGTGGATGCAGAGAATGTTTGCAGAGTGAGGATATGTCCGCCAGTGAAGGGCCCCGTGTGATGCACAGAACGATCGTCTGGGGGGGTGTTCGCTCTGCAAAGACATTATCAGTTTAGCGGATGTGCGCTCGTGTCACCCCTGTGTGCCCGATCAACATATTTGGGGTGCCATGGGGTACACCTGCAGATAAGTTCCCATCATCAGCAGGGCGGTCTTAATAGCATCATGGGCCCCTGGGCAAAGTAATGCACTGGGCCCCCCTACCAGCTTGCCCCAATTTACGCACCTAATTTCAAGAAATAAAGTATAAATAGTTTATGGCATTAAACATATATTCATTAGTTAGTTCAATAAAATTGATTTTACAAAAGGAAAATATTCCATAAATCAAAGACTAGTCAACACAAAGGGTACAGTACAGGGGGGGGTTTCAGGAGGGCACAGTACGGGGGGGGGGGTCAGGAGGACACAGTACAGGGGTGGTCAGGAGGGCACAGTACAGGGGGGGGTCAGGAGGGCACAGTACAGGGGGGTCAGGAGGGCACAGTACAGGGGGGGTCAGGAGGACACAGTACAGGGGGGTCAGGAGGCACAGTACAGGGGGGGGTCAGGAGGGCACAGTACAGGGGGGGGGGTCAGGAGGGCACAGTACGGGGGGGGTCAGGAGGGCACAGTACAGGGGGGGGTCAGGAGGGCACAGTACAGGGGGGGGTCAGGAGGGCACAGTACAGGGGGGGCGGTCAGGAGGGCACAGTACAGGGGGGGGCGGTCAGGAGGGCACAGTACAGAGGGGGGTCAGGAGGGCACAGTACGCGGGGGTCAGGAGGGCACAGTACAGGGGGCGGTCAGGAAGGCACAGTACAGGGGGGGTCAGGAGGGCACAGTACAGGGGGGGTCAGGAGGGCAGAGTAAGGGGGGGGGTCAGGAGAGCACAGTACAGGGGGGGTCAGGAGGGCACAGTACGGGGGGGTCAGGAGGGCAAAGTACAGTGGGGGGTCAGGAGGGCACAGTACAGGGGGGGTCAGGAGGGCACAGTACAGGGGGGTCAGAAGGGCACAGTACAGGGGGGGGGTCAGGAGGGCACAGTACAGGGGGGGTCAGGAGGGCACAGTACAGGGGGACAGTCAGGAGGGCACAGTTACAGGGAGCGGTCAGGAGGGCACAGTACAGGGGGGGTCAGGAGGGCACAGTACAGAGGGGGGGTCAGGAGGGCACAGTACGGGGGGTCAGGAGGGCACAGTACAGAGGGGGGGTCAGGAGGGCACAGTACAGGGGGCGGTCAGGAGGCACAGTACAGCGGGGTCATGAGGGCACAGTACGGGGGGGGGTCAGGAGAGCACAGTACAGGGGGGGTCAGGAGGGCACAGTACAGTGGGGGGTCAGGAGGGCACAGTACAAGGGGGGGGTCAGGAGGGCACAGTATATGTTCTGGACGCTTCCTGAGACACGACCATATCGGGACAGTTTAGTAAAAAGCATGACTGTCCCAGCAAATCCAGGACAGTTGGCAAGTATGATGTAATGCAAGATTATTGTGGGGCCCCCGTGTACCTGGGGCCCCCAGGCAGTGCCCAGGAGTGTCCTTGCATTAAGATGGCCCTGATCATCAGGAACGGTAGTATAGTATGCGTTGTTCTCTGAATAACGCAGAGTAAGGATTCCCGAACAAATGGTAAAAAAAACGGGAGCCTTTGGGTCGTTGTGGTCGCGAGGCGGCGTTCGTGATCTCAGGCTTCTCGTTTCTGAGGATAACTTACAGAGACGAGGGGGCGGGAGATCGTACACGCTGCCCCGCCACTCAGACACGCCCATAAGACTCCCCTAGTCATTGTTCATTGGTTGCTGTGTACCCCTCCTGTTTGAGGGAACGCCTGTGTGCTTGATTGGTCGATTGTGAAACCATGAGGGCAGATGAAGGAGCGATGGAGCTAAGACGGTGATTATGTCTGTTTACTGGGAAATGCGGGAGACGTGGGTTAAGATCCCAGATGCATTATACTGAAAGGGCGCGTATTAGCGCAGGCTGAGATTGATTTACGTTTAGCGTGTAGCGAAATCTCCAACGTCAATGCGAGGTGCAGAGGAGAGTGCCTGCTTGCAGTTTACTCGATCGCTGTGCTCTCAGCAGACCCTGCGTTGCACTTTTCTACAAAAGATTCTATAAAATACGCTTTGCGTTCCCTTCTATTATTCTGCCCACTCCTGACAAGAAAAAAATGTCAATTAAGTGTTATTCCGAGAATATCCCCTTTCTATCA
>NC_133333.1:258940149-259040091 GCF_042186555.1 Aquarana catesbeiana
TTTTTTTTTACATTTTTTGCACACATGATAAAATCTGCATTAATGGCGATAAAAATCATTTAAATCCCCAGAACTTTCTATATGGTCTAAGAGTCCCCGGTACAGATACAGTTTAGTTCCGCTTTAGTCATTGCACTGAAATATCTCGTCTGGACTGTATGAGATCTGAAGGAAGAAAGTTATCTTTATTTTATTACATGGAGGATCGAAGAGTTTCCACATTTCATCCATGCTCCATAAACCATGTCAAGGCTAATCCGACAGGCACCGGTCAGTCAATGTGAGAGGAGATCAAGTGTTCCTGTTCCGGTACGACGGAAGAGAAAAGAAAAGACGTTGCTGATTTACTGTAGAGAATGAAGAAAGTCGGGATAAATGTTTCTGGCACCGAAGACCCCCTGAGATGTTCTGTGAATGCAGCGTGGTCCTCGCTTACCGTGTGTGTTAAACACATTGCTGCTTTCGTACCTTCTGATCTGATAACATCCACTACGCAATACAAGTCGATTATATTGCCAAAAGTATTGGGACGCCTGCCTTTACACACACATGAACTTTAATGGCATCCCAGTCTTAGCCCGTAGGGTTCAATATTGAGTTGGCTCCGCCCTTTTGCAGCTATAACAGCTTCACCTCTTCTGGGAAGGCCATCCACAAGGTTTAGGAGGGTGTCTATGGGAATGTTTGACCATTCTTCCAGAAGAGCATTTGTGAGGTCAGCCACGGAGGTTCCTCAAGAAGGCCTGGCTCGCAGTCTCCGCTCTAATTCATCCCAAAGGTGTTATATCGGGTTGAGGTCTGTACAGGCCAGTCAAGTTCCTCCACCCCAAATTCGCTCATCCATGTCTTTATGGACCTTGCTTTGTGCACTGGTCCACCATAATCCCCCCTCCACCATCATGTGTGTGGGGGGGGATTATGGTATGGGGGTTGTTTTTCAGGGTTGGGTTTGGCCCCTTAGTTCCAGTGAAGGGAACTCTTAAGACGTCAGCAGACCAAGACATTTTGGACAATTTCATGCTACCAACTTTGTGGGAACAGTTTGGGGATGGCCCCTTCCTGTTCCAACATGACTGCCCACCAGTGCACAAAGCAAGGCCCATAAAGACATGGAGGAGAGAGTTTGTGGTGGAGGAACTTGACTAGCCTGCACAGAGTCCTGACCTCAACCCAATAGGACACCTTTGGGATAAATTAGAGGACAGGCTGCGAGCCAGGCCTTCTCATCCAACATCAGTGCCTGATATTACAAATTAACTTCTGGAAGAATGGTCAAACATTCCCATAGACACACTCCTAAAATTTGTGGACAGCCTTCCCAGAAAAGTTGAAGGTGTTATAGCTGCAAAGGATGGGCCAACTCAATATTGAACCCTACGGACTAAGACTAGGATGCCATTAAAGTTCATGTGTGTGTAAAGGCAGGCGTCCCAATACTTTTGGCAATATAGTGTATCATCAATTTACCTAAAAAGAATGCAAATAATAGAAAGGGACTGGCTTGTAGGAAGGTGCAGTTCAGCCTCCCTGCACTGGGGGAGGTGGTCTTTTTGTAGATGAGGACGAACTTCTGCTGGTCAATGGAGGATGAATTTCCTGCGATATTAGGCCCAGGTGTAAAAGCAGACGTTCTCCTTCCTGAAAAGAGGCAAAGCCATAAGCTTTGTTGCGGTAGGGGGAATGCAGACGTAATGGAAAGGACCATCTGTAGGAGATTTCTTTTTGTGCCAGTACTTGGAGGAGAGGTTTTAGTGACCGCCATTTCTGTACGGTGTAAGGGAAGAGGTCGGTGAAGATCTGGATTGGATGACCTTGGAAGACAAGCGTTTCCGCTGCTCGTGATCTTTTCATCACTTCTTCCTTCACCGCATGAAAGTGGGGCTTGACTATAATGTCCCTTGGGAGCCCATCTGTATGTGGCGGTTGTAAGGCTCTATGAGCCCGGTCCAGCTCCAGGCGATGGTCCGATGGGTGTACCTCTTTCACAGATTCAATCAGGCCTCTGAGCCTGAAGTTATTGCGCCTGGACCTGTTTTCAAGGTCATCAATTTTGGAACATGCGGTTTCTAATTGATCTTGTACATCCTGAATTCTGATTTGTGTGACAGATTGGTCAGCTATAACTTCCATCCTAAAACCCAGTTGCAGCAGGTCTGCATGGATAGAGGAAGTTATCTGGGCTCCAGTTTGTGCCAGGCCTCTAGATAGCATTTGGGAGAAGGCAGTGATCATGGACAGAAAGTCAGTGGGAGAGAGGGGGCAGTCATAGTTCCCATTTGCATAGGAATCTAGGCCAGCCAGTGGATAATGCATAGAGATGAGAAGAAGCCCATCTACTGTCCTCACGATCAGGGATTCAGTGAATGCAGGGGAGTGTGCAGTCTGAATGCAGGTACTCACTATGTGATGAGGTGGAGAGGGAGCCGAGGAGCCCGCCCTGTCCTGATCAGCAATCGACTCCTCTGTCTCTGTGATCCTGTCTCGTGCTGCCGTGGCCGATATCTTGGATTGGCTGAGGGGCCTCAAGGCTAGATCCAGCTGACGTGATAGGTCCCTGCAGGCGGATCCCGCTGACATCGAGTTGTTCCCCAGGTATTCCCCGATTGATTACTGTGGGCCCGGAACGAGCACTCTGCATGCTGTGGTGGGGAAAAGATGACCGGAGCAAAACTTCAGGGCATCGTGGCCATCTTGGAAGCTACCGCACATGCGCCTCCACTTTTGATTTTTCATGTTCGGGTCCCATGGACTTCAATGGGGTTCGTTATTTGGTTTTGAACTTTCATGATGTTCGAAGGCTCTGGTGCGAACGGAACAGGGGGTCGTTCGACCTATCCCTACTATCTGTCTATAGGGATGAGCTTACGTTCGACTCGAACATCAGGTGTTTGCCCGTTCGCCGAACACCCAATTCTATAGGGCCTTCACAGCAAATTTGAGCATCCCATAATGCACTGCAAGACCGCAGTGCATTGCTGTATGATGATTGGCCAAAGCATACACCTGACCTGCTTGCTTTGGCCAATCACAGCACGCTCCTCAGCGAGAGCCATAATTGGCCAAAGGCAGGTTGCCTTTGGCCAATCATGGCTCAGGGGGACTAAGACCACACCCCACACTATATAAGGCTGCTTACACAGCGCCTGTATAGTGTGTTATAGTGGATGGAGATTATGGAGATAGATATGGAGATAGAGAGATTGAGCTAGATGAGGCAGGCAGGTTAGTTAGTTAGTGGCAGTGTATTTGATATATACATATATATATATACAGTCAGACTAGTATGTGTAAATATATATATACTCTGCATTCAGCGTAGCCTATATATACAGTGCATTCGGCGGTGTGCAGTTTCCAATACACTTCAGGCGGTGTACACAGTATATAATACAGTGTAGTGTGGTGTTAAAAAAAAATATATACATCATGTCCGGAAGGCCTCCAAGGAGAGGCAGACGCTCACAGACCACTAAAAGAGGGCAAACAGCCTCTGTAATAATATTTAACAGCAGGGGCCGTTCCTGCACCCAACAAGAGTAACTGTGATGGGTTACCGTGTTCTGCCACCACCAACACCTAAGGCCCAATTTTTCAGCAGAGTATATAGTGCAGTCTCTATAGTATCTATACTGAAGTTCAGCGTACATGGTGCACTCAGTGTAGTACAGTGTCGGGTATATAGTGCACTCAGTGTAGTACAGTGCTGGGTATATAGTACACTCAGTGTAGTACAGTGCAGGGTATATAGTGCACTCAGTGTAGTACAGTGTAGGGTGTATAGTACATTCAGTGTAGTACAGTGCAGGGTATATAGTGCACTCAGTGTAGTACAGTGCAGGGTATATAGTGCACTCAGTGTAGTACAGTGTAGGGTGTATAGTACATTCAGTGTAGTACAGTGCAGGGTATATAGTGCACTCAGTGTAGTACAGTGTAGGGTGTATAGTACATTCAGTGTAGTACAGTGTAGGGTATATAGTGCACTCAGTGTAGTACAGTGCCGGGTATATAGTGCACTCAGTGTAGTACAGTGCCGGGTATATAGTGCACTCAGTGTAGTACAGTGCGGGGTATATAGGGCACTCAGTGTAGTACAGTGCAGGGTATATAGTGCACTCAGTGTAGTACAGTGCCGGGTATATAGTGCACTCAGTGTAGTACAGTGCAGGGTATATAGTGCACTCAGTGTAGTACAGTGCCGGGTATATAGTGCACTCAGTGTAGTACAGTGCCGGGTATATAGGGCACTCAGTGTAGTACAGTGCAGGGTATATAGTGCACTCAGTGTAGTACAGTGCAAGGTATATAGTGCACTCAGTGTAGTACAGTGTAGGGTATATAGTGCACTCAGTGTAGTACAGTGCAGGGTATATAGTGCACTCAGTGTAGTACAGTGTAGGGTATATAGTGCACTCAGTGTAGTACAGTGCAGGGTATATAGTGCACTCAGTGTAGTACAGTGCCGGGTATATAGTGCACTCAGTGTAGTACAGTGCAGGGTATATAGTGTACTCAGTGTAGTACAGTGCAGGGTTTATAGTGTACTCAGTGTAGTACAGTGCAGGGTAAATAGTGCATTCAGTGTAGTACAGTGCAGGGTAAATAGTGCATTCAGTGTAGTACAGTGCAGGGTATATAGTGCACTCAGTGTAGTACAGTGCAGGGTATATAGTGCACTCAGTGTAGTACAGTGCCGGGTATATAGGGCACTCAGTGTAGTACAGTGCCGGGTATATAGTGCAATCAGTGTAGTACAGTGCCGGGTATATAGTGCACTCAGTGTAGTACAGTGCCGGGTATATAGTGCAGTGTACAATATATAATATAGTGTATTGAAGTGGTTAAGGGGAGCCCTATAACAGAATTAAGAAAAAAACAGCATGGGTTCCCCCCAACCAAAGGGTCTGGTATGGAGTGTAGAGGGGGGGACCCACGTTGTTTTTTTTTAAATGATTTTTTATGTATCTTGCCGGGATCTGGCAATACATTACAGCTGTGAGCAATTTTAAGTGACATTTTTTTCCTTTAGAAATGTCATTTTGCTGTGGCACTGTTATAAACACAGGAAAGATGCGTCACTTTACAGGCAGACTAAGGGGACCCCCCAGGCACGATATTTAAAGGAATATTTCATTGTTATTGTTTCACTTTAAGCATTCTTAAAATCACTGCTCCCGAAAAAAGCTTTTTTTTTGCATTGATCCATGTCCCCTGGGGCAGGACCCGGGTCCCCAAACACCTTTTATGGCAATAACTTGCATATTAGCTTTTAAAATTAGCACTTTTGATTTTTCACGTTTGTATCCAATAGACTTTAACGGTGTTGACACAAACTTTTTGTCTGTTCGCAAGTTCTGGTACGAACCGAACCTCAGGGTGTTCGGCGAACTATTGTCTGTCTATCTATCTATCCATCTATCTATCTATCTATCTATCTATCTATCTATCTATCTATCTATCTATCTATCTATCTATCTATCTATCTATCTATCTATCTATCTATTAGGGATGAGCTTCGTGTTCGAGTCGAACCCATGTTCGACTCGAACATCGGCTGTTCGATCGTTCGCCGAATTGCGAACGTTATGGGCCGTTCGCGCTAAATTCGTGTGGCGCGTCACGGCCCATA
Source organism: Aquarana catesbeiana (assembly GCF_042186555.1). Lineage (NCBI taxonomy): Eukaryota > Metazoa > Chordata > Amphibia > Anura > Ranidae > Aquarana > Aquarana catesbeiana. The sequence goes on from NC_133333.1 coordinate 258,945,779, forward strand.
ATTCACTGCGGCATCGCAGTGCATTGCTGGCTGATGATTGGCCAAGCATGCACTATGACCCGCATGCTTGGCCAATCACAGCGCTGTCAGTAGAGAGAGCTGTAATTGGCCAAAGCCAGGGTGGCTTTGGCCAATTACGGCTCAGGGGATTTAGTACACACCCCACACTATATAAGGCCGCCTGCACGGCGGCCCTGTGTAGTGTGTGTTCCGGTGTGCTGAGAGATAGAGAGAGAGAGAGACAGTGTCATTTGATTTGAGTTAGATAGATTAGGCAGAACAGTCAGTCAGTTAGCTGCACTTACAGTGTATTGTGTATATATATGCATCCCAGGTGTTGCATATATATATATACACTGTATTCAGTTTAGCTAGATCCGTTCCTGTTATCTTCTATCTAGACTATTTACATTTAATGCAGTGCGTCCTGCTCACAGTGTTCAGCTAGATCCGTTCCTGTTATCTTCTAGACTATTTACATTTAGTGCAGTGCGTCCTGCTCACAGTGTTCAGCTAGATCCGTTCCTGCTATTTACATTTAGTGCAGTGCGTCCTGCTCACAGTGTTCAGCTAGATCCGTTCCTGTTAAATTCCTACTGACCGGCAGGCTTGTCTGGTTACAGTATATAAAGCTACCTGAAGAAAATTACAGGTGTTCTATTTGATCCTATTAGTACCACGGTCAGGCAGCTAGACTATTTACATTTAGTACAGTGCGTCCTGCTCACAGTGTTCAGCTAGATCCGTTCCTGTTATCTTCCTACTGACAGGCAGGCTTGTCTGGTTACAGTATATAAAGCTACCTGAAGAAAATTACAGGTGTTCTATTTGATCCTATTAGTACCACGGTCAGGCAGCTAGACTATTTACATTTAGTACAGTGCGTCCTGCTCACAGTGTACAGCTAGATCCGTTCCTGTTATCTTCCTACTGACAGGCAGGCTTGTCTGGTTACAGTATATAAAGCTACCTGAAGAAAATTACAGGTGTTCTATTTGATCCTATTAGTACCACGGTCAGGCAGCTAGACTATTTACATTTAGTACAGTGCGTCCTGCTCACAGTGTACAGCTAGATCCGTTCCTGTTATCTTCCTACTGACAGGCAGGCTTGTCTGGTTACAGTATATAAAGCTACCTGAAGAAAATTACAGGTGTTCTATTTGATCCTATTAGTACCACGGTCAGGCAGCTAGACTATTTACATTTAGTACAGTGCGTCCTGCTCACAGTGTTCAGCTAGATCCGTTCCTGTTATCTTCCTACTGACAGGCAGGCTTGTCTGGTTACAGTATATAAAGCTACTTGAAGAAAATTACAGGTGTTCTATCCCAGCTTAGTGCAGCTACAGGCCATTAGTATGTCTGGAAGGCCAAGAAGGAGAGGCAGACAGTCACAAGCCAATAAGAGAGGGCAAGCAGGCTCTGTGTCTAGTGCTGGTCGTGGAGACGGTGCATCCTCATCAGCACGTGGCCATGGGACACGCTTGGCCTTTTTTTCGGCAGCTGGCCATGTTGAGCCGCAACATGCGGAAGACTTGGTCGAGTGGATGACCAAGCCGTCCTCATCCTCCTCATCCTCTCTCACCCATGCCCAGGGTGCTTTGTCTGGCAAAGCAGCGGCCTCTTCCCTCAGCTCAATGTCATCAGTGACTCCTTCCCTAGCTCCACCATGTCCTCATGAGGATTCCCTCGAACTGTTTGACCACAGTGTTGGGTACATGCTCCAGGAGGATGCCCAGCGTTTGGAAGGCTCTGATGACGATACTGAGCTCGATGAAGGCAGTAACATGAGCGCGGACAGAGGGGGTGCCCAAGAAGGACAGCAATCTGGCAGTCATGCTCCCCCTGCTGCAGCATACTGCCAGGTTTGCTCCAGTGATGAGGAGGGAGGGGATGATGAGGTCACTGACTCAACGTGGGTGCCTGATAGGAGAGAGGAGGAGGAGGAGGAGGAGGAGGAGGAGGAGGAGGAGGAGGCGGCAGCACATCACCAACGAGGCAGGATGCCCTCCAGGGGCCAGCCTAAGGGCAACACATTGACTGCATCACACCCCAAAGCTCCACATGTGCAGGGCGCTGCAGTCTCTGCGCGTTATTCAAAAAGTTCTTTGGTGTGGGCCTTTTTTGAGACGAGTGCATCAGATCGCACCGCTGCTATTTGCAACATATGTCTCAAGCGTATCTCGCGTGGCCAAAATATCTCCCGCTTGGGTACCACATGCTTGACCAGACATATGTTGACCTGCCATGCAGTTCGTTGGCAAGCGTATCTAAAAGACCCACACCAAAGAACAAAGAGGATCTCTCCTTGCTCCTCATCAGCTGAGATTTCCAACCCCACTAGACCTTCAGTCCTCTCTGAGACCTGCAGTGAGAGGAATGAAGGTGTAGAATTAGGTGTGTCACAGCCAAGTACTTGTGGGCAATCTGCTTTTGGTACACCGACGTCAGATTGTACCAGGCAAATTTCCCTGCCCCAGCTGCTGCACCGCCGAAAGAAGTTTGCTCCCAGCCATCCACATGCCCAGCGGTTGAATGCTAGCTTGGCAAAATTGCTAGCACTTCAACTGCTGCCTTTTCAGTTGGTAGACTCTGCCCCCTTCCGTGAGTTTGTGGAATGTGCGGTTCCTCAGTGGCAGGTACCCAAACGCCACTTTTTCTCACGGAAGGCGATTCCGGCTCTCTACCGGCATGTGGAAGGCAATGTCCATGCCTCGCTGGACAGGGCGGTCAGCGGTAAGGTGCATATTACCGCTGACTCATGGTCCAGCAGGCATGGACAGGGACGTTACCTAAGTTTCACGGCGCATTGGGTGACTCTGCTGGCAGCTGGGAAGGATGCAGGACAAGGTGCAGTAGTGTTGGAGGTTGTTCTGCCACCACGCCTCCAAAATGCTGATTGTGACACACCTCTCTCCTCCACCCCCTCCTCTTCTTCTTCCTCCATGGCCTCTTCCTCGGAACCAGCGGTGCTCCGTAGGCGTTCAAGGGGCTACGCAAGTACGCAGGCCAAAAGATGCCATGCGGTGCTTGAGCTGGTGTGCTTGGGGGACAGGAGCCACACTGGGGCAGAGGTTCTGTCAGCTCTGCAGGGGCAGGTTCAGAGGTGGTTGACGCCACGCCAACTTAAGGCAGGAATGGTGGTTTGCGACAATGGCACCAACCTCCTCTCTGCCCTCCGACAGGGACAAATGACCCATGTGCCCTGTTTGGCTCACGTCCTTAACTTGGTGGTGCAGCGGTTCTTGGGCAGGTACCCGGGCTTACAGGATGTCCTGAGGCAGGCCAGGAAAGTCTGTGTGCATTTCCGCCGGTCATATAATGCCAGTGCTCGGCTGACGGACCTCCAAAAGGAGTTTAACCTGCCCAAGAACCGCCTAATCTGTGACATGCCCACCAGGTGGAACTCAACGTTGGCCATGCTGCAGCGGCTGCACACGCAGCAGAGGGCCATCAATGAGTACCTGTGCGACTATGGCACCAGGACAGGGTCAGGGGAGCTTGGTTTTTTTTCCCCACGCCAGTGGGCCATGATCAGGGATGCATGCACTGTCCTGTCACCATTCGAGGAGGCCACGAGGATGGTGAGCAGTGACAGTGCATGCATCAGTGACACTGTCCCCCTTGTCCACCTGTTGGAGCACACGCTGCGTGGAATAATGGACAGGGCACTTGAGGCAGAACAGAGGCAGGAAGAGGAGGACTTCCTTAGCTCTCAAGGCCCCCTTTATCCAGACAGTGTTCCTGCGTGCCCGCCGATCACACAGGAAGAGGACGAGGAGGAAGAGGAGGAGGAGGAAGATTGTGTCAGTATGGAGGTGGAGCCTGGCACTCAGCATCAGCAGCAGTCTTTAAGGGATCAGTCCCAAGAAACACATGGACTTGTACGTGGCTGGGAGGAGGTGGCTGCGGACCATGTCGTTCTTAGTGACCCAGAGGACTCCGGACCGAATGCCTCAGCAAACCTACGCTGCATGGCCTCCCTGATCCTGCAAAGCCTGCGTAAGGATCCTCGTATTCGTGGTATCAAGGAGAAGGACCAATACTGGCTGGCAACCCTCCTTGATCCACGTTACAAGGGTAAGGTTGCGGACCTTATCTTGCCATCGCAGAGGGAGCAGAGGATGAAACATCTTCGGGAGGCCTTGCAGAAAGGTCTGTGCAACGCGTTCCCAGAGACTGGGAGGTTACAAACTCCTGTTTCTGGACAACGTGTTGCTGAGGCTTCGGTCAGTCAAAGAAGGAGCGGTGGAGAAGGTGGCCGTCTGACCGATGCGTTCAGACAATTTTTTGGTCCGCAGCCCCAAGGTATGATCGGTTCCAGCAACCATCGCCAGCGTCTGTTTTACATGGTGCAGGAATACCTAGGGGCAAGATCAGACTTGGACACCTTTCCCACCGAAAATCCTCTGGGTTACTGGGTCTTGAGGATGGATCACTGGCCAGAGCTTGCACAGTATGCAATTGAGCTACTGGCCTGTCCTGCATCCAGCGTTCTTTCGGAACGCACATTCAGTGCTGCTGGAGGCGTGGTAACCGATCACAGGGTGCGTCTGTCCACCGACTCGGTCGATCGGCTGACCTTCATAAAAATGAATGAGTCTTGGATCACCACCAGCTACCAAGCACCTGATGCTGATGTAACCGAATAATTTTTTTTGAAATCTCAGATCCCTTCAAAGACTGCCTATGCTGATGCTGAGTGACTATCCCTGAGTAATTATCCTCTTCCTCCTCAATCATCACGCTGATAGCTTGTAAGAACATTTTTGGTTCTGGGCGCCACCACCAGTGCCTAAGGCACAATTTTTCAGCCCCTGTTTAACAGGGGCGTGTAATTACAATTTTTGATGCAATACTTTGCAGCAGGGCTCGTTCCTGCGTTCCAACTAGAGTGTCTGTGAGGGGTTGCAGTGTTGTGGCACCAGCACCAGTGCCTAAGGCCCAATTTTTCTGCCCCTGTCTAACAGGGGCGTGTAATTACAATTTTTGATGCAATACTTTGCAGCAGGGCTCGTTCCTGCGTTCCAACTAGAGTGTCTGTGAGGGGTTGCAGTGTTGTGGCACCAGCACCAGTGCCTAAGGCCCAATTTTTCTGCCCCTGTCTAACAGGGGCGTGTAATTACAATTTTTGAAGCAATAATTTGCAGCAGGGCTCGTTCCTGCGTTCCAACTAGAGTGTCTGTGAGGGGTTGCAGTGTTGTGGCACCAGCACCAGTGCCTAAGGCCTAATTTTTCAGCTCCTGTTCAACAGGGGCATGTAATTACAATTCTTGATCTAATATTTCACAGCAGGGCCCTGTGAGGGCTTACAGTGTTGTGGCCACAGCAACACCTAAGGCCCAAATTTCTGCTGAGTATATAGGGCAGGACCCTACTTTCAAACATCTAACTTACAAACGACTCCTACTTGCAAACGGAAGGAGACAACAGGAAGTGAGATGAAATCTACCCCTAGGAAGGGAAATTCTCTCCTGTAAGAGTTAATATGGGAAAACAATTTCTCCTTTCCACTGATGCTTTCCAATCCTTGTTCCACAAAAAAACCCAAATTTTCAAAAAACATTTTTCATTGGGACAAAAAAGTGAGGTGAAATCTTCTGAAGAGGAGGAAAGACAGCAAAACAAATGTCACAGGGGTGATAACCCTTCCCTATGTTTTCCAAAAAGCTTAGAAAAGATTTTTTGGCTGGAGCTAAACACGTTAAAAATGTTCAAAATTACAAACAGATTCTACTTAACAACAAACCTACAGTCCCTGTCTTGTTTGCACCGCCTGTATACTGCTGTTCAGAGTATATAGGGCCTGGTGGCCCCACACCTTTCCTTATTTTAATTTGGGTGCGGGGTTCCCCTTAATATCCATACAAGACCCAAAGGGCCTGGTAATGGACTGGGGGGTACCCATGCCGTTTGTCTCACTGATTTTCATCCATATTGCCATGACCCGACATGACATTAAACCCGCAAGCAGTTTTAAATGAGATTTTTTCCTTTAAAAATGACATTTGGTGCAGGGACTGTTCTAAACATGGGAAACACGCGTCACTTTACAGGCATACTATAGACACCCCCCAGGTACGATATTTAAAGGAATATTTCACTTTTTTTTTTTTACTTTAAGCATCATTAAAATCACTGCTCCCGAAAAAACGGCCGTTTTTAAAAGTTTTTTTTGCATTGATACATGTCCCCTGGGGTAGGACCCGGGTCCCCAAACCCTTTTTAGGACAATACCATGCAAATTAGCCTTTAAAATGAGCACTTTTGATTTCGAACGTTCGAGTCCCATAGACGTCAATGGGGTTCTAACGTTCGTGCGAACTTTCGGTCCGTTCGCGGGTTCTGGTGCGAACCGAACCGGGGGGTGTTCGGCTCATCCCTACTATCTATCTAGTTTTGTGGCTGCCTTCCCTTACCTCTCTATGGCAGACATTTGCGGCGTTGAGTAATTCCGGCGGTAATTGTTTGGTCATTTTCCGGACACGGCACACACATAAAGGACGGCACATCGCAGGAATACATCATTTCTCTGTCAGAAACAAACCCTAACTAACTTCTCTACAAGTCAAATACATTTAGCAATTCAATCATTAAACACGCAGGAACTGAAACACCTCCGAGATATAAACTCGGCTTAGTCAATAATTCTTCTTTTTACATTTTGGATGCTCCCCCCCTCCGCCGCCAAATCTGTTCAGATCTGCTGAGAGCATCCACTGTGAGATCTTTGTCTATAAAGTGGTTCTTAAGGCACAAGATTTTGTTACCTTCATGCACTCTATGGTAAAAAAAAATCTTCTCTATGCAGCAGTCATTGGCTCCCGCTGCTGTCAATCACATCCTTTCAAGTTTGGCTGTTACTGAACGTAACAATTGCGAATTTATCCAAAGTTACTAATTATCTGAAATAGTGAATGCCGCATCTGAACGAATGGAACGTAACAAATTAATAATAATAAATAACCATGATATTAAAAAAATGTATTTTTATTTATTATTAATTAATTTGTTCTGTTCCATTTGTTTAGATGCGGCATTTGTTATTTCGGATAATTTGTAACTTCGGGTAAATTCGTATTCGTTATATATATTCACGAACAGCCTAATTTGAAAGGAAATTCCAATACCTATAATTTAATAGATAGCAATAGTTACGTTATTATTAGTTATTATTTCAGATTTTAAAATTTGCGGGTTTTCGGATTTTTCGAATTCCGAATTTTCTAATTTACGCATTTTCGAATACTCGAATTTACGAAAAAAAAATTAGTTAAACAGGTTTTCGTTAATTCGGATATTTCTGAATTAACAAATTTGTCTAAATTCATTAAAAAACGTATTCAGAACGATACGAATTGCACATGTCTAATATTGAGGGATGGAGGCCCGTCTCTGCGCATGCCTCACATCATATCTTTCCTTTCTATGTAGCAGAATACGTTCTGGCCTGTATTGAAGAAATCTGATTTTTTTTTTTCAATTACATGTTTTATAGCAGAAAGTAAAAAAATATTGTTTTTTTTTTTTTTTTTCAAAATGTTATTTCTTTTCATGTTTATATTACAAAAAATAAAACCCCAGAGGTGCTCAAATACCACCAAAAGAAAGCTCTATTTGTGTGAAAAAATGATATAAATTGGGTACAATGTTACATGACCGCGCAATTACCCATTAAAGTAGCGCAGGGCTGAATACCAGAAAATAACCTGGTCATGAAGGGGGGTAAATCTTCCAGAGCTGAAATGGCTATTAATATTTAAACTTTTTTGTTTTTGTATTATTTGTTAATATTTTTACACATTTCCCATTTAAGAAGCGCAAAACTGAGAACAAAAAAAAAAACTTTATTTCATTTGTAAATAACTTTGCAATGCTTTGTAGCAGGATGATACTCTAAGGGCTCATTTACATCCGCTTTGAATTAAATGAAGCCTTCCGCTTCACACCCCATTCACACCGAATGCGGCTTTAATATCATGCTACTTCAGCCGCGATTTCAAAGCCACGGGTCAGTGCGACTTCATGTGCGACTTTCCAACATCAGTGCGACTTCATGCACGGCTTTCCAACATCAGTGCGGCTTCATGCACAGACATCCATGCAAGTCACACATTTTTTCAAATCAGTGAAAGTCGGAGTCGCACAGATTTGAATGGTTCCATAGGGACAAAGAGGGTGCGACTTGTCATGCGATTTTAAACTGTCAAATCACATGACAAGTTGCACCGGTGTGAATGGGGGGGCTCAACATTGGTTTTTGAGGTGTTTTTGATGCTTCGGTGATGGTTTTTTGAAGCTTTAATGAAGCTTGGCAAATGCCCTGCTTCCCCAGCTCTGCGGATCCCCCACTTAGTATCCCCCAGCTCTGCTGATCCCCCACTCAGTAGTATCCCCCAGCTCTGCTGATCCCCCACTCAGTAGTAACCCCCAGCTCTGCGGATCCCCCACTCAGTAGTAACCCCCAGCTCTGCGGATCCCCCACTCAGTAGTAACCCCCAGCTCTGCGGATCCCCCACTTAGTATCCCCCAGCTCTGCTGATCCCCCACTCAGTAGTATCCCCCAGCTCTGCTGATCCCCCACTCAGTAGTAACCCCCAGCTCTGCGGATCCCCCACTCAGTAGTAACCCCCAGCTCTGCTGATCCACCACTCAGTAGTAACCCCCATCTCTGCTGATCCCCCACTCAGTAGTAACCCCCAGCTCTGCTGATCCCCCACTCAGTAGTAACCCCCAGCTCTGCTGATCCCCCACTCAGTAGTAACCCCTGAGCTCTGCTGATCCCCTGCTCAGTAGTAACCCCCAGCTCTGCTGATCCCCCACTCAGTAGTAACCCCCAGCTCTGCTGATCCCCTGCTCAGTAGTAACCCCCAGCTCTGCGGATCCCCCACTCAGTAGTAACCCCCAGCTCTGCTGATCCCCTGCTCAGTAGTTACCCCCAGCTCTGCTGATCCCTTGCTCAGTAGTAACCCCCAGCTCTGCTGATCCCCCACTCAGTAGTAACCCCCAGCTCTGCTGATCCCCCACTCAGTAGTAACCCCCAGCTCTGCTGATCCCCTGCTCAGTAGTAACCCCCAGCTCTGCGGATCCCCCACTCAGTAGTAACCCCCAGCTCTGCTGATCCCCTGCTCAGTAGTAACCCCCAGCTCTGCTGATCCCTTGCTCAGTAGTAACCCCCAGCTCTGCTGATCCCCCACTCAGTAGTAACCCCCAGCTCTGCTGATCCCCCACTCAGTAGTAACCCCCAGCTCTGCTGATCCCCCACTCAGTAGTAACCGCCAGCTCTGCTGATCCCCCACTCAGTAGTAATCCCCAGCTCTGCTGATCCTCTTGTTTGCTGATCTTTCTCTCTCTATGGTAACCGCTCACTTCCTGCTGTATTGCTCCCAAGCTGCGCACCACGTGTGTCATCTGTTAGTATCTCCTGCTCCAGTCCCCCAGCTCTGCTGATCCTCTGCTGCTCAGTCCTCTCTGCTTTACCTTCCATTGTAGTGTTCCCATGTTGCACACCACACCTGCTATCTGCTAGCTGCTATGCTCTAGTCTTGACCCCCCTCACCTTACTGCTGCTCCACACTGCACAGCAGATGTGATGTTTGCACCAGATATATACACAAGTATTTTAGGGTAAAAAAGGGACATTTTGTCATTATACACAGTGCCTTGGCAAACTAAATATCATCACATTGGAGTTAAAGTCTATTTTAAGATGGTGAGTTGTAATAAATTATAGAAAAAATGTAGAAGAGCACCAAACAAAGGAATGAAAATGTTAAGTTGACCCTTAAATAAGTTTTCAGTCCTTCCTATGGGGTCCCGATAGAAAACATAGTCAGTCAGTTTAGTAGATGATTGGAATGATTCCGAACAGAGGAACAGTCTGACATCTCATTGATTTGTAGAATCCATGTTTGTGTCATCTGATTCCCCGCTGTGCTGGATCCATAGAGGGCTCTGTGCTCCTGACACTCATCAATGTAACCATTCCTGCCGCCGTCACCGCTTCTTACATCGCGGCCTTCCTGAACTACATTGATAGTTGTCTACTGTGCCACCGATTGGCTGCAATTCTGCTTTAAAAATCCATTTTTAGCATGTATGCAAAAATAGAAGCTTCAGCTGCATACATCAGTTATTGCCAACTAGATTTAGTCATCAATCTCTTTTAAATCTGCAATGCTATTGAAATAAATCCCTGGTGATCCCACCATGAAGGTCCTTGTTCAGGTACTTCCGTCTATAGGGTGGCAACTCTCTGTCCCTGACTTCTAATTGTGCTCCTGCATTGTCACCCTGTCACATGGACTTCCTGGTGGAGACTACAAGTGTTCCTTTTGCACATATTACGCAGGCATGCGTAGACCTGATGACTACCTCCCAGGGGGCGGGTTTTAAGACCTCATGACACCCTCCCAGGGGGCGGGTTTTATGACCTGATGACACCCTCCCAGGGGGCAAGTTTTTGAGCTCTGATGACACCCTCCCGGGGGGGGAGTTTTTGAGACGTGATGGCACCTTCCCAGGGGGCGTGTTTGAAGACCTGATGACACCCTCCCAGAGGGTGAGTTTTTAAAATCCGATAACATACTCCCAGGGGGCAGGTTTTTGAGACCTAATGACATCCTCCCAGGGGGCGGGACTTTGAGAACTGATGGCACCTTCCCAGGGGGTGGGTTTTTGAAACCGGATAACATGCTCCCAGGGGATGGGTTTTTGAGACCTTGTTAGGTACCTGGTAGGAGAGCCTGACTGTAGGAGAAGACCTCTCATACAATGCTGGTTCAGGAGCCACTGGAGTGGGGACAGTGGTCTCCTGAGCGCAGTGGGGTAGGAGTGCCTGTTGGAGTATAGGCTCTGATGTAGAGGCAGAGATCCCTCCTGGGATGGCAGGACTGCAGGTGAGTGGAGACTGGAACAGCAGCAGACTTGACACACTGGAGGTGAGGGATCACAGGAGCTGAAGCTGAAGGTGCAACAGCAAGTAGAGCGGCAGGCACAAGCAGAGTCAGACAGTCCGGGTCGGCAGGTAACTGGCACAGGTAATCACAGCAGGCAAAGGCAGAGTCGGTGAACAGGCAGAGGTTGGCAACGGTAGCAGATACAAACAGCAGAGTGGTCAGGCAGGCCGGGTCGGGATTGGAGCAGGTCGGATGGTCAAACAAGCCGGGTCAAATCAGGTAGCAGACAATCAGATACAGGTTCAAGCAGAATCACAGAGCTGAGACGAAGCAGCGATGTTCCCATGGAACAGGGGAACTTTTATGTGCTAAATGGCGCCAAACCGACGCTAACGCGAACGCGCGTGCGCGCGCACGCACCCGCGCGCGCCCGAGCGCCGCGCTGATGCACAGCAACAGTAGCAGCTTGATGCCGTGTCTGAACAGGGGCGCGCCGGCGCATAGGCGCATGCAAGCGTCCCGGTCTGGTGCTGGTAGATCCCTGACAGACCTGATGGTACCCTCCCAGGGGGTGGGTTTATGAAATCCGATAACATGCTCCCGGGGGGCTGGTTTTTGAGAACTGATGGCATGCTCCCAGGAGTGGGTTTTCGATATGTGATGACACACTCCCAGGAGACAGGTTTTGAAACCTGATGACACCCTCCCAGGGGGCAGGATTATGAGATCTGATGGCATGCTCCCAGGGGGTGGGTTTTTGAAATCCGATAACATGCTCCCAGGGGGCGGGTTTTTGAGAACTGATGGCATGCTCCCAGGGGGCATGTTTTAAGACCTGATGACATCCTCCCAGGGGGTGGGTTTATGAAATCCGATAACATGCTTCCAGGAGGCAGGTTTTTGAGAACTGATGGCTTGCTCCCAGGGGTGGGTTTTCAAGACGTGATGACACACTCCCAGGAGACAGGTTTTCAAACCTGATGAAACCCTCCCAGGGGGCAGGATTATGAGATCTGATGGCATGCTCCCAGGGGGCAGGTTTTAAGACCTGATGACACCCTCCCTGGTGGCAGGATTATGAGATCTGATGGCATGCTCCCTGGGGGTGGGTTTTTGAAACCTGATAACATGCTCCCAGGGGGCAGGTTTTTGAGACCTGATGACATCCTCCCAGGGGGCGGGACTTTGAGAACCGATGGCATGCTCCCAGGGGTGGGTTTTTTCGAGATGTGATGACACAATCCCAGGGGGGCAGGTTCTTGCACAGATGGAAAGGGCTGCAAGTGCTGGGACGGTGATAATAATGGGGGATTTTAACTACCCAGAAATTGACTGGAGTAATGGCACTGCTGGGACAGTTAAAGGGCAAAAATGTATAAACCTATTACAGGACAATTTTATGGTCCAGTTTATTGAGGCCCCAACTAGGAATGAAGCTCTGTTGGACCTGGAAATCTCAAACCATGCAGAGCTTATTAATAATATCCAGATAAAGGAACACCTGGGCAGCAGTGATCATAACTTGATTTCATTTGATGTTAGCTGTAAACAAGAGATACATACAGGAAAGATAAAAACACTTCACTTCAAGAGAGCAAATTTTCCAAGAATGAAGGCTGCTCTCCAGGATTTAGACTGGGAGGGAATATTTGCATTGATAAACACAGAAGAGAAATTGGAATTCTTCAAAAAGACTGTTTGGGACCTCACTGCAAAGTATATTCCCATGGGCAATAAGTTTAAAAGGCTAAAAACAAAACCACGGCCAAAGTTAGAAAAGCTATAAACAATAAGAAAAGAGCTTTTAAAAAATATAAAAATGAAGGAACACTGGTGTTGTTTAAATGTTACAAAGAATTCAACAGAATATGTAAAAAGGAAATCAAGGGTGCAAAAATTCAAAACGAACGACAGATTGCAAAAGATAATAGGACAAACCCCAAAAAATTCTTCAAATATATAAATAGTAAAAAGGTCAGGTCTGAGCATGTAGGCCCTTTACAAAATAATCTAGAGTTGGGTGACTGGGGACAAAGAGAAGGCTAATGTATTAAATACTTTCTTCAGCTCTGTGTGTACAAAGGAGCATGGGGGGAGCTCATGTCCATAATGGGGGTGGTAGTCACACAGCCCCAAATAATCCACAATGGCTCAAAAGTGATATGGTCCAGAAATATTTAGACAGAATAAAGGTGGATAAAGCGCCTGGACCTGATGACATCCACCCACGGATCCTAAAAGAATTGAGCTCTCTAATTTCAAAGCCATTGTATCTAATTTTTAGGGACTCATTAATGACGGGAATAGTACCACTGAATTGGCGCAGGGCGAACGTGGTGCATATATTTAAAAAGGTAACAAAGTCTTTACCAAGTAACTATAGACCTGTTAGTTTAACTTCTATAGTTGGGAAGATACTGGAGCGTTTAATAAAAGACCACATAGACGAGTTTTTGCTGGAAAAAAACATTTTAGCAACAGACAGCATGGATTCATGAAAGACAGAAGTTGTCAGACAAACCTGATTTCTTTTAATGAAGAGGTAAGTAAAACCTTGGACAGAGGGGTGGCTGTGGACGTGGTATACTTGGACAGAGGGGTGGCTGTGGACGTGGTATACTTGGACAGAGGGGTGGCTGTGGACGTGGTATACTTGGACAGGGGGGTGGCTGTGGACATGGAATACTTGGATTTTGCAAAAGCGTTCAATATAGTTCCGCACACATGGCTCATGTGTAAGGTAAAGTCTACAGGCCTGGAAATATCAGTTTGTAAATGGATAGAAAACTGGCTAAAAGACAGAATTCAGAGAGTTGTGGTTAATGATTCTTACTCTGAATGGTCTAAGGTTATCAGTGGTGTACCCCAAGGTTCAGTACTGGGACCCTTAGTCTTTAATATCTTTATAAATAATATTGGGTCTGGGATCAAAAGTAACATTTCTGTCTTTGCAGATGACACCAAGCTATGCAGTGGAATAACGTCCTTACAGGATGTCTCCAATTTACAAGCTGACCTCAATGCTCTGTCTAATTGGGCAACTATGTGGCAGATGAGGTTTAATGTTGAGAAATGTAAAGTTAAGCACTTGGGGGATAAGAATATGCATCATACATACTAGGGGGAGAACAACTGGGGGAATCCGTGGTGGAGAAGGATCTGGGGGAATCCATAGTGGAGAAGAATCTGGGGGAGTCCATAGTGGAGAAGAATCTGGGGGGATCCATAGTGGAGAAGAATCTGGGGGAGTCAATAGTGGAGAAGGATCTGGGGGGATCCATAGTGGAGAAGGATCTGGGGGTTTTGGTAGATCATAAGCTCAATACTAACATGCAATGCCAAGCTGCGATTTCCAAAGCGAGTAAAGTCCTTTCTTGTATAAGAGAGGTATGGACTCCAGAGAGAGAGACATCATCTGTACAAATCATTAGTAAGACCTCATCTGGAATATGCAGTTCAGTTTTGGGCACCAGTTCTCAAAAAGGATATGGGGGAACTGGAGAAAGTGCAGAAAAGGGCAACCAAACCGATAAGAGGCATGGAGGAGCTCAGCTATGAGGAAAGATTAGAGGAACTGAATTTTTTCAATCTTGAGAAGAGGAGAATAAGGGGGGATATGTTCAACATGTTCAAATATATAAGGGGTCCATATAGTGAACTTGGTGTTGCGTTATTCACTTTACGGTCAACACAGAGGACAAGGGGGCACTCTTTACGTCTAGAGGAAAAGAGATTTCATTTCCAAATACGGAAAGGTTTCTTCACAGTAAGAGCTGTGAAAATGTGGAATAGACTCTCGCCAGAGGTGGTTCTGGCCAGCTTAGTAGACTGCTTTAAGAAAGGCCTGGATACTTTCCTAAATGTACACAATATAACATATAACTGGGTACTAGCATTTATAGGTAAAGTTGAACCAGGGAAAATCAGATTGCCTCTTGGGGGATCAGGAAGGAATTTTTTTCCTCTGCTGTAGCAAATTATAGCATGCTCTGCTGGGGTTTTTTGCCTTCCTCTGGATCAACTGTGGGTATAGAATTGGGTATATTGGATTGTACAATATTTTTTTTTATGGTTGAACTGGATGTACTTGTGTCTTTTTTCTACCTGACTAACTATGTTACTATGTAACTATGTTTTCGAGACCTGATGACACCTTCCCAGGAGACAGGTTTTGAAACCTGATGACACTGTCCCAGGGGGCGGGATTATGAGACCTGATGGCATGCTCCCCAGGTGGTGGGTTTTTGAGACCTGATGACACCCTCCCCGGGGGTGGGTTTTTGAGACCTGAGGATACATTCCCAGGGTGAGAGTTATGAGACTTGCTCACACGCTCTCAGGGGGTTGTTTTTTTGAGACCTGATAACACACTGGTTTTTGGGACCTGATGGTACCCTCCCAGGCGTGTCGGATTTTTGGGACCTGAAGACATGCTCCCTGGGGGGCAGGTTTTTGACATTCTGGGCTCAACCCAGAAGAAGACCTTCTCTGGATCCCTTAGTAGTGCTTCCTCAAGGGTCAGAGTTTTGAGAACAGTTTTATTTATCTTTAAAGATTCTGGTCTATTCATTAAAAACCAAAAATGCAAAGCTAGAGATTACTTTAAAATAAGGACCCATGGCTCACACGTCTTTCCATTCTCTATTTCAACCAATGTAAGGAGTCTATTTCCTAGACAACCTCTTTAAACATAAAACTTTTTTTTTTTTATCTTCTTCAACATTCTAAAGCGAACATCTCTGATTTCCTTGAGGAATATCTAAAACTATTATTTTCCACTGCTTGCTTCTCTATGAAAATAACCGTGGCTGGATAATCAGTTTTACTACATGTAATTACTTCATAAATCTTCCAGTTTTTCCAGTAATTTGACAAGTCCTCGATGTATACTCCAACAGCAGCTGTTCCAGTGATCGGCATCGGTTTCAGGTGTCTGTTGGTTCTTGTCGGTATCTATAAGAAAACCATATTGAACACTTAAAAACAATGCAAACCGCCGGTAAACACCATATGTGTCAAACCGTTGAAACTGGCACCTTCTCATCAGTTTATGATGTTCCTGCAGAAGTTCTATTTTCGAGGGCCGTCTATTTATACCCGCATCACATATGGCTTTATTTAGCATGAAAACTTATCGCTTTAAATGATAAATAATGACAGTTAAATTGACACACAACCAAGACCCACACTTTAACTATATTTTTAATGGCATTTAAAGAGAACCTGAGCTTTACCCGTCCAGGAAAAAGCAACAGGTTCAGTTAGCTGCTATTGAGAGCTGGGAATAGGGGGGGGGGCAGAAAGGGCAGCTGCCCTGGGCGCAAAGTCCTTACGTTGTGGTAGAGTATTAACCTGCTAGGGCCAGGAGAGAGATTTTGACCCAAACCTATATCATCCAGGCAGGTAGAGGGGCACCAGGGGGTTTGGTTAATGCAGAGGAAACTAACTTTTCAATTTCCTCAGTGTTCTCTATAAGTCTTTTTTGGGACCTGGAGCCTGGACCTGGAAGGTTTCAAAGGGATCGGGTGGGAAGAAATCTCCAATCCTGGGTTCAGGTATTCAGAATAGCCAACACACTAATTGGTCAGGTGTCTGCTGGACTTTTTGTAGACACCTGACCATGATTCTGGGCTCCACCCCGGCAGATAGGTCTGGCCCAGGAGTCAGGAGGGCTCTACGTCGGAGCCAAAGGGCTGCATATCATGTGCACAGAGTGTGTATGAAGACACAAGTCTGTGAGGGGCAGACAAAGGGCCTAAAGGGTAGGGCCAGAGCAGGAGTGTTGTATGTATAGGCCAGGAGGCTGAATGCCTATTGCTTTGCAATAGTGAATTGCTGAACACCCCTGTGAGGAAAACCTGGTTTGATATTCTGAAACTTTGAACTTTCTTTTAAATAAAACAGGGCAAGAAAAGCCCTTAAAAAGAAGACGAAGCGAGTGGTGGTGTCCTTACAAGCTCTACATTTGATGCTAGTTCTCACAATGTGTTGGGGGAGGGGGCGCCATGAGACAACAGCGCATAGAGTGAAATTAACCAAGCTCGCCACTTCCATTCTGTACTGACCCAACCTGCTTCCTGGAAGCTGCCCTACTCGACTGGAGGAGCCCAAGCAGAGGAACAGAGATGTCTCTAGTCATGAGATCCATGGTCTCTACCAGTGACATACTTAGGGGGGTTTGAGGGTATGGTCTGCACCACTTACCGGGTAACACCTTGCTGGGGTTGAGGGAAGACCTGTAAGTGAAAGTGAAATTGCACCTGAGAAAGGTTAGGTCCCCCCAAGATAGACAGAGGTGTGCAGTGTGGCAGAGCTGTGTAAATCTCAGGAACGGACAGTAATACTTTATTAGCTATCTGAGGCTTCATCAGAGGGATTATCCCTCACTTACTATAACGTTGAGAACAAACAGGAAGTGAGCAAAAATATGCAACAGAGACACAGCCAGAAATATTTTTTTTAGAACCTGTCAATTGACAATCACCTCTTATGCCAGAGCCATGTGGAAGCTGCTCCCTGCTGGGCTGTGCTAGACTTTACCAAGGCCCAGTGCACTGTGGCAGTGTAAGACCTGTCACTGCTACAAACGCCTGTCGCTGTACTAACATAGATCAGCATATGGAATGGTCAGGTGTCTATGGGCCCCCAAAGAGCCTTGGGTCCTGTGTGGACGTCCAAACCGCCCATATCACTGCTGCCTACCACTCTACGGTTGAGAGAGAGAAGCGGCGCCACTCTGAGTGCAGTATGTCAGTTAAAATTCAATGTTTAATAAAAGCAAGATCGACTCACATTTTGGTTAGTTGTGCACAGCATAAGTAGCTTGGGCTCCTGTAGTCCAGCTGGGCAGCGGTGGTAGTCAGCAGTTCGTATCACATGCCTGATGCTCCGAACGCGAGCTCGACCACGCCTCCCATCCATCACCGCCGACGTGCCTGTTGTGTGACCATCTTCAGACTCAGGAACCACCAGAGCCACCAGGAACTGCTGACTACCACCGCTGCCCAGCTGGACTACAGGAGCCCAAACCACTTATGTCACATTATATCTCACCAAAATGTAAGTTTATCTTACCTTTATTAAACATTGAATTTTAACTGACATACGGCACTCAGAGTGGCGCCGCTCCTCTCTCTCTCTCACCCATATCCACAGAGTCGCTTCTGCTCTCTACAGCTGGCTCTCCACACTGATACAGACCAGAACCCCCTAAACTCTTGCCTGGTCTAAACCCTGGTCTGGCACACCTGGACCTTGGAACTATTTCCATATCGCACTAGCTGCATTTCTAGCGCTCCATCTTTTTTAATTTCAATCTCTACCACCCTATGGTTGAAGCAGCCCCAATCCATTCTTCAAGACCATTTCATACCTGGAAGAATGAGAGTCAGCCTTCCTTGCTCCCGTCATCTGAGAGTCGAAGCAACCCAAAGCTGGGGAGTCTGGAGAACTTATCTCATTAGCTTATAGATTCTACAGAGGGCTGATGAGAATCTCTACCCACTCAAGGTTGCCATCTTTTCTGGGAAAGAAATAATGGCCTTGTTATCTCTTTCCTATTAATTACGTTGGCAGTGAGGCCTATTTTTACCAGCCATGTGGCCTCTTATGTATACAAGATCTATATATATGAGTGCAGAGAAAGTGGCAAGATAAGTGAGTCATTAAAGCTGAACTCATGAGAAGTGGATACATGCACAGCTGAAATATAGCAACCATATAATAGAATTCTTATTATCCTGTCCAACCATTCTTGCAATTCATACAGCAAACCAAGACCCATGGGCTCTAGCTTCAGCAGCAGCCTAGTTTGGTCAAGAATGGGCCTCTAGTCTGCTGAAATATAGCAACCATATAATAGAATTCTTATTATCCTGTCCAACCATTCTTGCAATTCATACAGCAAACCAAGACCCATGGGCTCTAGCTTCAGCAGCAGCCTAGTTTGGTCAAGAATGGGCCTCTAGTCTGCTGAACAGACTATTCACTAATGAGGTCATTTCTAGACAAAGATCCTATGTTACCCACGATATCCCTGGGCATATAAAATACAACATGGCAGCACATGAATTTCGCAACTTAGTGACAATTCCTGGCCCAAATGAATGATCTCTTGCGCACATACGTGGGAGTTACATCATTCCTCACCGGCCAATCAAAATGGCCAAGAACCAGACACCCAGTAGAAGAAGCCGAGGTGATTGTGCGGTGTGATGGTGCCGAGGTGATAGCGCTGTCAGCAGTGGCGGCTGGTGCTCAATATTTTGCGGGAGGGGTGGCAAACAAACCTCCCCCCCTCACTCGCACCACCACCCCCCCCTTCCCCCGCGGGAGATGGACAGGAAGTTACCCTAACTTAGGAGATGATGAGGATCGAGGTCGAGGGGTAGGGCTGCTGCTCCTCGCTCCAGCCAAGGGAAGAGCCGGGGCTTCTCCTCCCGGCCGAATAGAAAGTAGATCCTGAGACCCGATTGGCCTGGGAGTCCTAAGACTCCCTGGCCAATTGGGTTTCAAGACCTGCTTCCTGATTGGCCGGGAGGAGAATCAGGAATACAATAGCGAATATTAATTTAATATTGTCACACAACTGATTGGGCTCAGGGTGCAGTGTTCTACTCCCCGAGCCCACCCTTTTTTGAAGCCAATTAGAGCCTCTGACTCTAATCACAGGCTTAGAAAAAAAAACAAAAAAACATTGAAATCTATGCATCCGGCACCCTGCATGTAGAATGGGGGCCGGGCGCATGGATTATGGGGGAGCAGTGCCCCTGCGCCCCTTATGGATGGGCCGCCACTGGCTGTCAATGCTGGGTAGGGGGGCATTGGTAATGAATATTTGCAGTCTTTGGTGCAATCCCCAGAGTCTGTGCAGTCTGAATTAGACATGCACAGAACGGAAACATTTGTTTCGTTTCGGAAAGATTTGTTAAGTTACTAGTTTTGTTTTATTTATTCATTTCAGAATTCATTTCCTTTTGTTTCATTTAATTTTGTTTCGTTAGGGTTAGGGGTTGGGGGTTAAGGGTTAAGGTTAGGGTTAGGGCTAGGCTTAGGGCTAGGGCTAGAGTTAGGGCTAGGGTTAGGGTTAGGGCTAGGGTTAGGTCTAGGGTTAGGGTTAGAGCTAGGGTTAGGGCTAGGGTTAGGGTTAGGGCTAGGGCTAGGGTTAGGGCTAGGGTTAGGTCTAGGGTTAGGGTTAGAGCTAGGGTTAGGGCTAGGGTTAGGGTTAGGGTTAGGGCTAGGGTTAGGGCTAGGGTTAGGGCTAGAGTTAGGGCTAGGGTTAGGGTTAAGGTTTAGGGTTTAGGGTTAGGTTTAGGGGGTAAGGGTTAGGGTTTTCCCTTGAAGAACAAGGTTAGGACTCAGGGATTGGAATAGGGACCTCCTCCAAAGGTCAAAGGTCAGCAGGCATGTTCCCAGAGGTCAAAGGTCAAGAAGCGTGGATGACCCACCCCCACCAAAGTGTTCCGCCTACCCCAACTAAGTCGGGGAATGAACAAGTTGGGGAAAGCGCTTTGCTTTCTAAGGTATTCCAAGTTTTCAGGACAGTTTGAATTGGGATCGGTCGAAAAATGTTCTATCGCTTCAAATTCTGTGTGAAGGATAGTTGGCTGTCAAGAAGCGGGCGGAAATCCAGCTGCCGCGTTCTTAGCAACCGATGACTCATCAGCTGTTAGTGGACTTCTCCACTGACAGCTAAATGTAAACAAAAGAATGGTGGCAATAAAAAATTCGGAAAAAAATCCCCCCCCAATCTATACCAGGCCATTCGGGTCTGGTATGGATTTTAAGGGGAACCCCACATCAAAATTTTAAAAAGAAACAGCGTGGGGTCCCCCCCAAAATCCATACCCTTATCTTAGCATGCAACCAGCCAGGCCAGGAACAGGGGGGATGAGCGAGTGCCCCCCCCAACCTTACCAGGCTTCCCCCTGTGTTGCTCACCCCCGGCAGTGCTGCTGGCTTCCTTCCTCTTCTCTCCCCTCCCCTGGGCTGCTGTCTGGGATGTTTCAGGATGGAGAGCAGGGGGAAGGGGCTAGTCAATATGTCATTAACCAGCCCCTTCCTTTTCTAAATGAACACAGAGAGCACACTCACTCACTCTGTTTATTCATAACTGAAGCATAGTAAACCGTGTTTACTGTACTTAAGTTTGTGAATGAACAGGAAGCTGCTCAGCACAAAGCACTTCCTATTCATTCACTGTCCTGTGCAGCTGAGGCTGCAGAGAAAGGTGCGTGTCTTTGAGTTTTGGGGTGCACACCCTAATGCAGGGATATGCAATTAGCAGACCTCCAGCTGTTGCAGAACTACAAGTCCCATGAGGCATAGCAAGACTCTGACAGACACAAACATGACACCCAAAGGCAGAGGCATGGTGGGACTTGTAGTTTTGCAACAGCTTGAGGTCTGCTAATAGGTGCATATCCCTGCCCTAATGCAATAGGCTATGCCAGGCCACATGCCCTCAACATGGGGGGTGCTTTGGGGCAGGGGGGGGCTATGCCCCAGTCCCCCCACCTCCTCTCAGCTCACAGATCCAATCCCTCAACAGGCTAAAAGACAATCTTCTCAGGGCTCCAGACTATTTAACAGCACCCCAGCCACCTACTGGGCACACCTCTCCAGGGATCGGCTAGGCCCTGATCAATGTTCAGGCTGGAGATTTGAATTCTTCTTCCCTAAACTCCAGAAACTTCTTCTAGAGGAAGGGGGAAGTAATCAATCTCCCAGCCTGTGAAGTCCTGAACAGGCCAGACCAAACAATCACTGCTCCCCTGGTTACAGAAGGAGCCGAACACCAGATTTACCTATCAGCCTAACTGGGAAGGCGCTACACTTGGTAGACAAACGGGTAATGAAGCTCATGTGAACACGTGAAGGAATGCGTGTTACCCCATGTACGATCGATGCAATGCACACACATCCCAAAATTAGGGAGTTTGAATTGAGAGGAGGAGGAGAAGGATCATTCTTCGTGGGTTTGGTAAAGCGCAGGCGTGTTCGGCGAACTCCGAAATCTCACTGATATCCTCGCAGTCTCATGTCAAAACGCGTGGCTCGCCTTCCTCGAGAGGTAATGACTGTTTTAAGCTGAACCACGCTGTAGAATAAATCAATATCGGCAGCGTCTATAAAAAGCCTGGCAGTCAATTGAGTCTAACGCTCCCCTCTTCAGCTGTGATTAGTAAATATAAACACGGCTCTCGGGGAGGCTTGACATAGAAAAGGCTACATGTAATCACCGACGGCACAATGGGGCTTTAATGATAATTGCAGGCTATCCTTGGATAGGCAATCATTCAAATTATGCAAGACAGGTTTTGCTTAAAGGCTTGAATAAAAAAAAAAAAAAAAAAAATTAAAAAATTAAAAAAAACATTAAAAAAAAAAAAGGCACTTCAGCATCTGATGGTGGCAAAAGGTGCAAATTCCCCAACAACAACTTTTACCGGGAAACAGGAAAACAGAGGAGTCATCATTCCCCAAAACTGAAATCAGGCTGCTAATTCGATTGGAAGGGAGTAATGACTCCGCTCATCAATGACAGTAACATCCCATAATACTTTTATTTAACAACTTCAGTACCAGCCTGTAATACCCCTTCATTTCCAGGCCATCTCTATACTGTGATACTTTGACTGAAGATTACTCCTTCACAGAGACAAGGTCATCCAGCACCCGGGGCAAAGATACCGAACTGCCCCCCCCATTCATGATGTGCAGGCTTAGGGGATCCCACACCCAGCAGTCACTCGCTTGTCAAAATCACAGCCGCTGTCATTACTCCTGTCAGCCTGTAACAGAAGGAAGGCGCCCCCATCCCTACAAATCACAGCCGCTGTCACTACTCCTGTCAGCCTGTAACAGAAGGAAGGCGCCCCATCCCTACAAATCACAGCCGCTGTCACTACTCCTGTCAGCCTGTAACAGAAGGAAGGCGCCCCCATCCCTACAAATCACAGCCGCTGTCACTACTCCTGTCAGCCTGTAACAGAAGGAAGGCGCCCCATCCCTACAAATCATGGCCGCTGTCACTACTCCTGTCATCCTGTAACAGAAGGAAGGCGCCCCCATCCCTACAAATCACGGCTGCTGTCACTACTCCTGTCAGCCTGTAACAGAAGGAAGGCGCCCCCATCCCTACAAATCACGGCCGCTGTCACTACTCCTGTCAGCCTGTAACAGAAGGAAGGCACCCCCATCCCTACAAATCACGGCTGCTGTCACTACTCCTGTCAGCCTGTAACAAAAAGAAGGCGCCCCCATCCCTACAAATCACAGCCGCTGTCACTACTCCTGTCAGCCTGTAACAGAAGGAAGGCGCCCCCATCCTTACAAATCACGGCCGCTGTCACTACTCCTGTCAGCCTGTAACAGAAGGAAGGTGCCCCCATCCCTACAAATCACGGCCGCTGTCACTACTCCTGTCAGCCTGTAACAGAAGGAAGGCGCCCCCATCCCTACAAATCACAGCCTCTGTCACTACTCCTGTCAGCCTGTAACAGAAGGAAGGCGCCCCCATCCTTACAAATCACAGCTGCTGTCACTACTCCTGTCAGCCTGTAACATCGTACCCCTACCCATTCACCTGGAGAAAAAAGTGTCAATAAAAAAAACACACACTAGACAGGTGTTTAAAGTAATTTATTAGGCAGCTCCGGGGGTCTTCTTCCGACTTCGGGGGGTCTTCTTCCGACTTTGGGGGTCTTCTTCCGACTTTTCCGCTCTCTCCGGCCTCTTCTCCCGGTGTCTGGTTCTTCTCCCGCTCTCCGGCCTCTTCTCCCGGTGTCCGGATTTTCTGCCGGGCTCCTCCGATATCTTCTGCTCTTTTGCCGGTCTTTTGCTATCTGTGGCCTGGTCTTCTCCGCCGTCTTGTTCCCTCTTCTCTTCTTCAGATGTTAACACAACGCTCTCTCCCGCTGTAATTCTGTGTGAGCGGTGTGCAATGACTGATATAGGCATGGGGCGTGGTCACTGGGTGATGTGTTCCCGGTGACCCCACCCCTTATGACGTCACAGTCCCATCATGCCCTGGGACGGGACTGTGACATCATAAGGGGGCAGGGTCACCCGGTGACCACGCCCCATGCCTATATAAGTTATCGTGCACCGCTCACACTGCATTACAGCGGGAGAGAGCGTTGTGTCAACATCGGAGAAGACCGGGCCACCGCTAGCAAAAGAGCGGCAAAAGAGCAGAAGATAGCGGAGGAGCCTGGCAGAAGAACCGGACACTGGGAGAAGAGGCTGGAGAGCGGGAGAAGAACTGGACACCGGGAGAAGAGGCCAGAGAGAGCGAAGAAGTCAGAAGAAGACCCCCGAAGTCGGACGAAGACCCCTGAAGTCGGAAGAAGACCCCAGGAGCTGTCTAGTGTGTTTTTTTTTATTGACAATTTTCCCCCCAGGTTAATGGGTAGCCCATACTCATTCACATAGGGTGGGGGGCCGGGATCTGGGGGCCCCCTTATTAAAGGGGGCTCCCGGATTCCGATAAGCCCTCTGCCCTCCGCCCGAAGACCCCGACAACCAATGGCCAGGGTTGTCAGGAAGAGGCCCTTGTCCTCATCAACATGGGGACAAGGTACTTTGGGGTGGGGGGGCTGCAGGGCGTCCCCCTTCCCCAAAGCACTCACCCCCCCATGTTGAGGGCATGCAGCCTGGTACAGTTCAGGAGGGGGGGCGCTCGCTCATCCCCACCCCCTTTCCTGACCGGCCAGGCTGCGTGCTCGGATAAGGGTCTGGTATGGATTTTGGGGGGACCCCCACGCCGTTTTTTCGGCATAGGGGGTTCCTCTTAAAATCCATACCAAACCTAAGGGCCTGGTATGCCCCTGGAGGGGAACCCACACCGTTTTTTTAAATTTAAAATTTTGTGCTGCGTTCCCCCTCATAATTCATACCAGACAGCTGTCAGCACTGCCTGTCGCTCATCGCGAATGGAAAAAAAAGTTTTCCTTTCCCGATGAGCGAGCCAGCTCGGCGCTGGCTCCCGCGACGGGGCTTGCAGGTGTCAAATCTCGCCGTTAACAGCGGTGAGATTGACACAATATCGCGGTCACCTACTGTACGTAACAAATACGAATTTATCCGAAGTTACGAATTATCCGAAATAATGAATGCTGTATCTAAACGAATAAAACGTAATGAATTAATAATAATTAAAGAAAAACAATAATAATAAAAACTTTTTATTATTATTATTTATTATGAATTTTTTCTGTTCCATTTGTTTAGATGTGACATTCGCTATTTCGGATAATTCGTAACTTCGGATACATTCTTTACGTTCGCTAACAGCCAAATTTGAATGGAAATTCCAATACCTATAATTTAATAGTTAGCTATTATTAGTTAGTTATTATTTCAAATTATTTTTTGGATTTTTGTTCTTTCGAATTTTGGGATTTTCTTTCTTACTTTCTTAAATTCTTTAAAATTGTAAATTTGTAAATTCGTAAATTTTAAATTTGAAAATCCGAAAATTCGATAATCTGAAATAAAATTATAGGTATTGGAATTTCCTTTCAAATTTGGCTGTTAGTGAACGTAACAAATAGGAATTTATCCAAAATAACGAATTATCCGAAATAGTGAATGCCGTATGTAAACGAATAGAACGTGACAAATTAATAATAGTTAAAAAACAATAATAATAATAAAAATAACTTTTTATTATTATTATTTATTATTAATTCTTTCTGTTCCATTTGTTTAGATGGGACATTTGCTATTTTGGATAATTCGTAACTTCGGATACATTCGTATTCGTTTCGTTCACTAACAGCCTAATTTGAAAGGAAATTACAATACCTATAATTTAATAGTTAGTTATTATTAGTTAGTTATTATTTCAAATTTTGGGATTTCTATTCTTTCAAATTTTTGGATTTTCTTTCTTACTTTCTTAAATTCGTAAATTTGTAAATTCGTAAATTTGAAATTCGAAAATCTGAAAATTCAAAAATCTGAAATAAAATTATAGCTTTTGTAATTTCCTTTCAAATTTGGTTGTTAGTGAAAATAACAAATACGAATTTATCCGAAGTTACGAATTATCCGAAATAATGAATGCCGTATCTAAATGAATAGAACGTAACAAATTAAAAATTATTATTTATTATTATTATTTATTATTAATTCTTTCTGTTCCATTCGTTTAGATGCTACATTCGTAATTCGTAATTTCGGATACATTCGTATTTGTTACGTTCACTAACAGCCAAATTTGAAGGGAAATTCCAATAATAAAAATTGAATAGTTAGCTATTATTAGTTAGTTATTATTTAGAATTTTTTGAATTTTTGGATTTTCTTTCTTACTTTCGGATTTTTGAATCTACGAATTGACAAATTGACAAATTCACAAATTTTCAAATTTTATTAGTTAGTTATTATTTAGAATATTTGGATTTTCGTTTTTTCAAATTTTTGGATTTTCTTTCTTACTTTCGGATTTTTGAATTTTCGAATTTACAAATTTTTGAATTTTCGAATTTACAAATTTTCTAATTTACGAATTTTCGAATTTATGAATTTACGAATTTACAAATTATTCGAATTTACGAATTTATGAATTTCTTAATTTTTGAATTTTTGAATTGACAAATTGACGAATTCACAAATTTTCATATCTTATTAGTTATTATTTAGAATATTTGGATTTTCGTGTTTTTCGAATTTTTGGATTTTCTTTCTCACTTTCGGATTTTTGAATTTTCTAATTTACAAGTTTTTGAATTTTCGCATTTACAAATTTTTGAGTTTTCGAATTTACAAATTTTCGAATTTTTGAATTTACGAATTTATTCATTTTCAAATTTACAAATGCTCAAATTTTCGAATTTATGAATTCATGAATTTTCAAATTTACGAATTTTCCAATTTTTGGATTTTCTTTCTCACTTTCGGATTTTTGAATTTTCGAAATTTACAAATTTTTGAATGTTCAAATTTACAAATTTTTGAGTTTTCGAATTTACACATTTTCTAATTTATGAATTTACGAATTTATTATTTTTCAAATTTACAAATGTTCGAATTTTCGAATTTATGAATTCATGAATTTTCGAATTTACGAATTTTCGAATTTATGCATTTTCGAATTTACGAATTTTCGAATTCATGAATTTACAAATTTACCAATTGTGATCATAACGAATGACCTGAAAAATTAAAAAAAAAAAAACGAATGAAAGGAAAACGCACACTAACAAATTTTTCGGCTGTGCACACGTCTAGTAAAAGTCCCTGAACAAACCCCTGATTTCGTGGATTTCCTTCAAAAACTTGAAGAAAAGTTAGACTTGAGAAAAATGATAAAAAAAAAAAAAAAAAAAAAAGGATATAAAAAGGTAGCTGAGCTCATATCTATGCGGCGCGGATAATCATATCATGTTTAATCAAATGCATATTTATAAATCCTCGCACAGCCCGGCCTGCTGCTCTCCGGCCTTCTATTCATTAAGTGCATTTTCAAGTAGATAAAACAATTTTTTCCGCGACGAATTTTATCCCAGTTGGGCTCTGGGAGTGATTGCATCGCATTTCTTGCCATCATCAATGCCGGTCCGTTGGATGGGGGGAGGGGGGGGGGGGCGGTGGACTTTTTGAGGCCAATTCAATTTGTAATCTTACGGCAGGACCTCCGATTCCTTCGCTCACCCCGCTGGTCATACATTACAGGAAATTAAAATGCAGCCGGCCATGCGCGAGGATTGAAGGATTGTTGAACTCCAGAGCGG
The DNA here is from genome assembly GCF_042186555.1 of Aquarana catesbeiana. Lineage (NCBI taxonomy): Eukaryota > Metazoa > Chordata > Amphibia > Anura > Ranidae > Aquarana > Aquarana catesbeiana. The sequence continues at coordinate 258,973,417 of NC_133333.1, forward strand.
CGCCCCGGTAAAGTTATGAAAGTATTAATGATTATGATGGAAGTGGCGGGATTAGAAGAGAGAGGGGGGGGGAGCGTTATTGTCCAACTCTCCCTGAAATCATCTTATAGGGATCTGCGGGATTCGTTCTTCTCTCGCATTTATACTAAGAAGGTTATTCTGCGGGTGACCGGAATGGAGGAGCCGTCGGGTGAAACAAGGTTTCTAATTAAAGCGGCATTTTAACCGCCTGCCTACCTGGGCAATGTTTAACATTTTTTAATTTTTTTTTTGCACATGTTAAAATCTGCACTTTTTTGTTAGAAAAAAGGCTTAGAACCCCCCAAACATTATATATTTTCTGTAAAGCAGAGCCCCCCCCCCCCCCCCCCAGAATAAAATGGTTGTCGTCACAATTTTATATGTTGCACAATATTTGCGTAGCTGTTTAAAATGCAAATTTTCAGGACAAAATACACTTAAAGTGATTGTAAGGGTTTTTTTTTTTTTTTTTTTTTTTTTTTTACGACCCCCTTCCTGACCAGAGCACTTTTTGCGATTCAGCACTGCGTCGCTTTAACTGACAATTGCGCGATGTTGCACCCAATCAAAATTGACGTCCTTTTTTTTCCCCACAAATAGAGCTTTCTTTCGGTGGGATTTGATCGCCTCTGCGGGTTTTTATTTTTTGCGCTATAAACAAAAAAATAGCGACAATTTTGAAAAAAAAAACCACAGTAATTTATTACTTTTTACTATGATAAATATCCCCCAAAATATATAAAAAAACTTTTTTTTTTCCTCAGTTTAGGGCGATACGTATTCTTCTACATATTTTTAGTAAAAAAAAAAAAAAAAATCGCAATAAGCCTCTATTGATTGGTTGGCGCAAAATTTATAGCGTCTACAAAATATGGAATATTTTTATGGCATTTTTTTTTTTAATTACTTTTTTATTAGTAATGGCGGCGATCTGCGATTTTTAGCGGGACTGCGGCATTATGGCGGATGCGTCGGACATTTTTGACACATTTTTAGGACCATTGTCATTTTTACAGCGATTAAAAAATGCATTGATTACTGTGTAAATGACACTGGCAGGGAAGGGGTTAACCACTAGGGGGCGATGAAGGGGTTACGTGTGTCCTAGGGAGTGACTCTAACTGTGGGGGGGAGGGGCTTGAACACACAGGACAGAGATCACAGCTCTCGATGACAGGGAGCAGTGATCTCTGTCCTGTCACCAGGCAGAACGGGGAAATGCTTTGTTTACATAGGCATCTCCCCGTTCTTCCTCTGCGTGACATCGAGTCCGCGGGACCCACGGTCACGGAGACTGCGGCGGTCGCGTGCACACACACCTCCAGCGGCGCGCTCGCGACACCACTTCTGAAAGGGGGCGTACCTGTACGCCCTTTTGCCTGCCGGTGCCATTCTGCCGACGTACATCGGCGTGCGCTGGTCGGCAAGCGGTTAAAATCCGCAGTTTTTGTTTCAAAAAGGCTTGGAACCCCCCAAACATTATATATTTTCTGTAAAGCAGAGCCCCCCGGAGAATAAAATGGTTGTTGTCACAATTTTATATGTTGCACAATATTTGCGCAGCTGTTTAAAATTGCACATTTTCAGGAAAAAATACACTTATGCCGCGTACACACGGTCGGACTTTTCGTCTACAAAAGTCCAACGGACGCCGACGGACTAAAGCTGGCTGGTAATCCGATCGTGTGTGGGCTTCTCCGGACTTTCAGCAGACTTTTTCAGCCTCAAATCATGCTTCAAATCTTTACGTCGTAACTACGACGGACCCCGAAATCCGCTCGTCTGTGTGCTAGTCCGACGGACAAAAACCCATGCTAGGGCAGCTATTGGCTACTGGCTATGAACTTCCTTATTTTAGTCCGGTGTACGTCATCACGTACGAATCCGTCGGACTTTTGTGTGGTCGTGTGTAGGCAAGTCCGTTCGTTAGAAAGTCTGCTGCAAGTCCGCCGAAAGTCCGCCGGAAGTCTGTCGGACAGGCTGTCGGACTTTTGTAGACGAAAAGTCCGACCGTGTGTACGCGGCATTAGATGAAATTTAGTGCACACAAACACGATATAATGCCCATTTTTTTTTTGTCAATTTTGAAAGATGACGGTGCATTGAGTAAATAGATACCAAACATGGCAAGACTCAAAACTGCGTGCAGCCCTGAAATGGCAACAAACCATGGGAGCTAAAAACTATCCATGGGTGGTGCTTTAAAAACCTTTACAGGTTATCAGTTTAGAGGAGATTGTGAATTATGATTACGCTCTATGTGTTGTACAATCACCATTTACATATTCATGGTGGACCTACGTGCCATTTCTGTGTGCGTGTATGTTGGGGGGGACCGGGGGTGGGGGTGCTTGATTAAAAAAAATATATGTTATTTTTTTTATTTGAATTTATTTTTTATTACACTTTTTAATTGTTTTTTTTTTTTTTTATTTAACGTTATTGCTATGACAAGGTGATGAACAAGCCCTCTTGTGACAGCTTTGGGAAAATGACAGGTACCATTTATGGAGTCATCAGGGGTCTGTTAGACCCCCAATGTCTCCCTTGGCCTCCAAAGCAACTAACGAAGCACAGTTTGTGCTTGATTAGTATGCCTTGGAAAAGTATTCATACCCCTTGGAATTTCCCACGGGAATTCACCCAAAAACGTAAATGTCTTTTATTGGGATTTTATGTGATAGACCAACACAAAGTGTCACATAATTGTGAAGTGGAAGGAAAATGATAAATGATACAAATAAATATGTGAAAAGTGGGGGAGGGGGACATTTGTATGGCGCCCCCCGGAGTCAATACTTTGTAGAACCCCCTTTCTCTACAGGTCTTTTTGGGGATGTCTCTACCAGCTTTGCACATCTAGAGAGGACATTTCTGCCCATTCTTCTTTGTAAAATATCTCAAGCTCTGTCAGATTGGATGGAGAGCGTCGGTGAACAGCAATTTTCAAGTCTTGCCACAGATTCTCAATGTGATTTAGGTCTGGACTGTGACTGGGCCATTCTAACACATGAATATGCTTTGATCTAAACCATTCCATTGTAGCTCTGGCTGGATGTTTCGGGTCGTTGTCCTGCTGGAAGGTGAACCTCCGCCCCGGTCTCAAGTCTTTTGTAGACTCTAACAGGTTTTCTTCTAAGATTGTCCTGTATTTGTCTCCATCCATCTTCCCATCAACTCTGACCAGCTTCCCTGTCCCTGCTGAAGAAAAGCATCCCCACCACATGATGCTGCCACCACCATGTTTCACGGTGGGGATGGTGTGTTCAGGGTGATGTGCAGTGTTAGTTTTCCCCACACATAGCGTTTTTCTTTTAGGCCAAAAAGTTCAATTTTGGTCTCCTCTGACCAGAGCACCTTCTTCCACATGTTTGCTGTGTCCTCCACATGGCTTCTCACAAACTACAAACAGGACTTCTTATGACTTTCTTTCACCAATGTCTTTCTTCTTGTCACTCTTCCATAAAGGGCAGATTTGTGGAGAACACGACTAATAGTTGTCCTGTGGACAGATTCTCCCACCTGAGCTGTGGATCTCTGCAGCTCCTCCAGAGTTACCATGGACCTCTTGGCTCTTCTCTGATGAATGCTCTCCTTGCCCGGCCGGTCAGTTTAGGTGGACGGCCATGTCTTGGTAGGTTTGCAGTTGTGCCATACTCTTTCCATTTTCTGATGATGGATTGAACAGAGCTCCGTGAGATGATCAAAGCTTGGGAGATTTTTTTATAACCTAACCCTGCTTTATACTTCTCCACAACTTTATCCCTGACCTGTCTGGTGTGTTCCTTGGCCTTCATGATGCTGTTTGTTTACTAAGGTTCTCTAACAAACCTCTGAGGGCTTCACAGAACAGCTGTATTTATACTGATATTACATTACACACAGGTGGACTCACTACTTACTAATTAGGTGACTCCTGAAGGCAATTGGTTCCACTAGATTTTAGTTAGGGGTATCAGAGTAATGAGGGCTGAATACAAATGCCCCTTGGATGATGCTGACAACGTCTGCATTGAGGAACCTGAATGCGGCCTGGCCGGTCCACACACACAGGGAATGCTTCTTGTGGTGGAGATAGATGTAGTCCCTGCCCTGTCCCTAAGCCTCTGAAACCTTTCTCTACCTCTAAGCACTGTCTCTGCCAGATGGGAACCTGTCCCTACACTAGCTACTCGCATAAAGCGTTCCAAACCCAGGAGCCAGAGTCTTAAATAGACTCTGCCTGATCCAAGATGGTCGCCAAAGTCACGTGGGGTGCCAGCGTCCAGTCAGACAGCAGGACTGCAGGAAGTCATAGAGGAACCAAGTTCCTCACAACTTCCTTCCCCTTCTGCATTGTGGCTTCAGTCGAGCGCCACCTACAGTGGAGAATACAGACTGCACCTGCCAACAATATATTATGATTTCAGGCTCCCCAGAGGAACGGGAGAGCCTGGGGACCACCACAGATGGCGGCGGGAAGGGGGACCTTTAGAGCACTTTACAGCCCCCAAATCACTTTTACATGACAGCCATTAAATGGCTGAAATAACTCGCTGACCACACACAACATGCCTTCTTTCCTGGAGCCCCGCCACCTATTTTCTGGGAGGTTTCAACCAGATCACATCCCCATTCTGGGCAGTCTCACATCTCTTTATGGGGGGGGGAACTGCTGCAATCCCCTCCTTGATACTGCTTGTGAATGCTGCCCATGCTCAGTAACCCAAATCAGGGGATGCAGCCCGGGACACAGCATTATCGGGACAATGCACATTGGTGGGGGTCCGTCCCGCCAAATCTTTACTACCTGCTTATTACCAGAGCCTGTGATTTTGGTTATAAGTTTGCGGCTGACCCATGTGAGATTACATATTGTGGCTGCACCCCGGTGTTCACTGTAGTTGCAGTAGGCGACTTTCAGAGCGTGGGACGTGCAATCTGATTGCATGAAGATTAGTGTCAGTGCGTGCCGACTGTTTCCAATGCTTCCCTGTGTCTGGATGGGGAACTTTGGGTTCTTGGGTGGTAGTTTGCCGGTGTGCTGGTCAGTTTCCAAGGATGCCGATGGGGAAACCGTGCACACCCCCCAGACTCCCCCGACCCTCTGTACCCGGATCACTGATAGAATCTTGGAAAAGTTATGGCGAAAATTGGGAAACTTGGGAACTATACAGGCACATCTCGAAAATTTAGAATATCATCAAAAAGTAAATTTATTTCAGCAATTCAATTAAAAAAGTGAACCTCGTATATATTATATTATATATAGATAGACACGGAGAGATATATTTCCGGCATTTCTGTCTTCTAATTTTGATGATTATGGATTACAGCGAGTGACACCCCAAAATTCAGTATCTCAGAAAATTAGAATATTACATAAGACCAATAAAAAAAAGGATTTTTAATACAGAAATGTTGTCTTAGTGAGAAGTCTGCCCATGTACAGTATAGGACGCACTCAATACTTGGGCTCCTTTTGCATGAATTACGGCATCAATGCGGCGTGGCATGGAGGTGATCAGTCTGTGGCACTGCTGAGGTGTTATGGAAGCCCAGGTTGCTTTGATAGCGGCTCATCTGCATTGTTGGGTTTGGTGTCTCTCATCTCCAATCAAGCATGGTGATCCCATGATCATGTGATCAGGTATTGCTAGTTTTGGCAGTGTGGGAGATGCCAAGTCCTGTTGGAAAAAGAAACCGGCATCTCCATGAATTTGGTCAGCTGAGGGAAGCATGATGAGCTCTAGAATTTGCTGGTAGAGGGCTGATCTGACTTTGGACTTGGACTGGATAAAACACAGTGGACCAACACCAGCAGATGACCCCCAAATCTTCAGTGACTGTGGAGACTTCACACTGGACCTCATGCAGTTTGTATTCTGTGCCTCTCCACTCCTCCTCCAGATTCTGGGACCACGATTTCTGAATGAAACGCAAAATTTACATTCATCCAAAAAGAGGACTTTGGACCGCTGAGCAACAGTCCAGTCCTTCTTCTCCTTAGCCCAGGTAAGACACTTCTGATGTTGTCTCTGGGTCAGGAGTGGGATGACACAAGGAATGGGACAGTTGAAGCCCATGTCCTGGATATGTCGGTGTGTGGTGGCTTTTGAAGCTCTGGCACCAGCTGTGGTCCACTCCTTGTGAATCTCCTCCAAAAACTTGAATGGCCTTTGCTTCACAATCCTCTCAAGTTATTCCCGTTGCTTTTGCACCTTTTTCTTCCACATTTTGTCCTTCCACTCTACTTTCCATTAATATGCTTGGATACAGCACTCTGTGAACAGCCAGCTTCTTTAGCAATGACCTTTTGTGACTTACCCTCTCTGTAGAAGTCAGCAGTCTTCCCCATGATTGTGTAACCTACTGAACCAGACTGAGAGGCCATTGAAAGGCTCAGGAAATATTTACAATATTGAACTTTTTCTGAGATACTGAATTTTGGGTTTTCATTAGCTGGAATTAGACATGTGCAGGATGAAAAAATGTGTTTTGTTTCGATTCGTTATTTACATAAATTTGTTTTGTTAGATCCGTTTAATTCATTTTCGGAATTCGTTTTGTTTATTCAAATTCAAATAAATTCAAATGTTCCGAATTCCAATCGATTCAAATTTTCAGAATTTCAATCGATTTGAATTCCATTCAAATGTATTCCAATTCGAAATTAGAATATTGGATGATCGTTATATTCTTTCTATTCCATTCTATTCTATTGTTTTTTTTATATTCTATTCTTTTATTTTTTATGCTAGTCTTTTTTTTTACTCTATTCTTTACTATTCTATTTGAATTCTAATTTATTCTATTCGAAATTCAAATTTTTGAAAAATGGTTATATTGTTATATACTTTCTGTTATATTATTTTCTATTTGTTTATTCTCTTCTATTGTATTATATTCTTTTCTATTATATTATTATGTTTTCTATTCTTTTCTATTCAAATTTATTCAATTTGAAATTCAAATTTTGGAAGATGGTTATATTCGTTCTATTCTATTTTGTTTTTTCTATTCTATTCTTTTCTTTTCTACTCTAGTCAATTATATTCTGTTATTTCCTATTCTATTCTAATCTATTCTTTTCTGTTTGAATTTGAATTGATTCTATTTGAACTATTCAATATAATTGTATTCTTTCTATTATATTGTTTTTTAATTGTATTCCTTTTTTTTCTATTCTATTCTTTTCTATTCTATTCTTTTCCATTGTATTCAATTCGTAATTCAAATTTCAGAAGATGGTTATATTCTTTCGATTTTATTCTATTCCATTATTTCTTATTTATTTTTCTATTATATTCATTTCTGTTCTACTCTTTTCTATTCTATTTGAAATTCGAATTTAAGAAGATGGTAATATCCTATTTTTTCTATTCTTTTATTTTCTCTTCAATTTTATTTTGTTCTTTTATTTTCTATTTTAATTTGTTCTGTTTTACTCTGTTCTTTTATTTTCTATGCTATCCCTTTATTTTCTATTCTTTTTTTTTTTTTATTCTTTTATTCTGTCTGTCTTACTTATTTTATTTTATTTTATTTTATTTTATTTTTGTCTTACTTATTTATTTATTCATTTTGTCTTACTTATTTTGTTCTGTCTTACTCTATTCTATTCTATTCTTGTATTTTCTATTCTATTCTTTTCTAATCTATTCTATTTTTTTCCCTATTCTATTCTTTTTATTTTTACTATTCTATTTTCTTTTCTTTCTCAATTGGCGAACAAATTGAAAACGAATAGAATTTAAAAACTACTTGAATACTTCGAATACTACTTGAATTGAATTTTGTCTGTCATTTTTTTTTCTTTATTTCGGATTCATTTAAATTCCTTACTATTGTAATTTGGAAACTCACATACACCCGAATTTCCAAATTAACGAAAAATCTTTCCGAATTTTGAACCGTACATGCCTAGCTGTAAGCCGTAATCATCAAAATTAAATGAAAGAAATGCTTGAAATATATTAATCTATATAAAATATATAAGTTTCACTTTTTGAATTGAATTACTGAAATAAGTTAACTTTTTTTAAATATTCAATTTTTTTGAGATGCACCTATAGAACCCCCAACTCCCCCCCCCCCCCCAAAAAAAAAAAAATGTTGTCAATCAAATTTCACCTAAACAGCTGTTAATAATTAAAACGGAAAAACAGCGAAATTTGTGGTAAAATCGCATTTGCCCCGATCACTCCGTTCAGTCGCCATCATTGCAGGCGGACGCCTCTTATTGTAACCATTTGAAAAAGTTATTTTTTTTTTTATTTGTTTATTTTTTTTTTTTTTTTTGCCTAGAGTTCTAATTTGAAATTGAAGCATGTTCCAGAGACATTCGATGGTTTTTTATATCTGACTACTTCCTACAGTAGAGGGATAAAGACCTCATTGTGCCCGTTCTCGCCTTCTATACTCGGCCTGACAACACCTCCCAGCATGCCTTGAGACGAGCAGCTGTGCTGCCAGACCCTCCGACACATCGCTATCACCTCCCATCACTTCCTCCAAAGTGTCTCATATCCTTCATTATCAATGCATTTCAATCAGAGGTTTCTCCAGCCTGTGGTCGGGTCCGGGCCGTGTACCGTGTATGGGTGAGATGTGAGTTCCTGAACTCCGAATATACAATTATAGATGACTGCAGAGAAAGGTATATAGTGAAAAGTGCCGCGCTACTTATCAATATATACAGTATCTCACAAAAGTAATTACACCCCTCACATTTGTATAAATATTTTCTTCTATCTTTTCATGTGACAACACTGAAGAAATGACACTTGTCTACAATGTAAAGTAGTGAGTGTACAGCTTGTATAACAGTGTAAATTTGCTGTCCCCTCAAAATAACTCAACACACAGCCATTAATGTCTAAACCTCTGGCAACAAAAGTCAGTACACCCCTAAGTGAAAATGGACAAATTGGGCCCAAAGTGTCAATATTTTGTGTGGCCACCATTATTTTCCAGCACTGCCTTAACCCTCTTGGGCATGGAGGTCACCAGAGCTTCACAGGTTGTCACTGGAGTCCTCTTCCCCTCCTCCATGATGACATCACGGAGCTGGTGGATGTTAGAGACCTTGCGCTCCTCCACCTTCCATTTGAGGATGTCCCACAGATGATCAATAGGGTTAAGGTCTGGAGACATGATTGGCCAGTCCATCAACTTTACCCTTAGCTTCTTTAGCAAGGCAGTGGTGGTCTTGGAGGTGTGTTTGGGGTGGTTATCATGTTGGAATACTGCCCTGCGGTCCAGTCTCTGAAGGGAGGGGATCATGCTCTGCTTCAGTATATCACAGTACATGTTGGCATTCATGGTTCCCTCAATGATCTGTAGCCCCCCAGTGCCGGCAGCACTCATGCAGCCCCAGACCATGACACTCCCACCACCATGCTTGACTGTAGACAAGACACACTTGTCTTTGTCCTCCTCACCTGGTTGCCCCCACACACGCTTGTCACCATCTGAACCAAATACGTTTATCTTGGTCTCATCAGACCACAGGACAAGTTCCAGTAATCCATCTCCTTAGTCTGCTTGTCTTCAGCAAACTGTTTGTGGACTTTCTTGTCCATCATCATGGTATCTTGTCAGAACTTGTGTTTCCAGAGACACTTTATTAGATCTTTTCATGTTTAACTCTCCTTTGTCTTGAGCAAATGTAACTTTATTTTCCATTGTCAACTTATTATGGCCTCTGTATCCCAAGTGACCTTCACCTTTATTAAAAATAAAATCATTGAACAAAAGTTATAGTCATTGTGTGCATCAACATTCAATATTTTGTCATTTTTTGTCATAGTAAAAATGATTATGATTATTATGATTACTACAATTAGAAGGTTTATATCTAGTACTGCCCCCTGTAATAGTCTGACTATGCTGACAGTTCTCCTCCTGCCTTTTCCTTGAGTTAGTTATTCTTTATTTTAATAATGAAATGAACTGTCACAGCTGACAACGCAAACCGCTACAGAGAGAGTAATGGAGGCCGTACATGTTTAATGTTCTTGAACAATTTTCCTGTAGATTTACCAAAAACCATGTAATATGAGGTCAAAACTAAACAATGTTCAATTGTATCCAATTAGGCAGGCCCTTGCACTACATAGTTTAAGGTAAATCTAAAGGAAAATTGAACAGAAAGGTATATAGTGAAATATGCCGTGCTACACAAGAGAGTGTCTATGAGAATGTTTGACCATTCTTCCAGAAGCACATTTGTGAGGTCAGGCACTGATGTGGGATGAGAAGGCCTGGCTCGCAGTCTCTGCTCTAATTCATCCCATCCTATTGGGTTGAGGTCAGGAATCTGTGCAGGCCAATCAAGTTCCTCCACCCCAAACTCGCTCACCCATGTCTTTATGGACCTTGCTTTGTGCACTGGTGGGCAGTCTTGTTGGAACAGGAAGAGGCCGTTCCCAAACTGTTCCCACAAAGTTGGGACCATGAAATTGTCCAAAATGTCTTGGTATGCTGATGCCTTAAGAGTTCCCTTCACTGGAAGTAAGGGGGCTAAGCCCAAACCCTGAAAAACAACCCCACACCATAATCCCCCCTTCCCCCCCACACCATAATCCCCCCTCCACCAAATGATTTGGACCAGTGCACAAAGCAAGGTCCATAAAGACATGGATGAGCGAGTTTGTGGTGAAGGAACTTGACTGGCCTGCACAGAGTCCTGACCTCAACCCGATAGAACACCTTTGGGGTGAATTAGAGTGGAGACTGCGAGCCAGGCCTTCTCATCCAACATCAGTGCCTGACCTCACAAATGCTCTTCTGGAAGAATGGTCAAACATTCCCATAGACACCCTCCTAAACCTTGTGGACGGCCTTCCCAGAAGAGGTGAAGCTGTTATAGCTGCAAAGGGCGGAGCCAACTCAATATTGCACCCTACGGACTAAGACTGGGATGTCATTAAAGTTCATGTGTGTGTAAAGGCAGGCGTCCCAATACTTTTGGTAATATAGTGTAGATAGATAGATAGAACAGAACGGGGCGTAACTACAAATCATGGGGTTCTATACCAAAATTGTTTTGGGATCCTCTGGCTAGGGCTGACCACACTGCACATGTTCAATTGTCCTTCAGATTTACCTTAATCTATGTAGTGCAAGGGCCTGCCTAATTGGAAACAATTGAACATTGTTTAGTTTTGACCTCATATTACATGGTTTTTGGTAAATCTAAAGGGAAATTGTTCAAGAGCATTAAACATGTACGGCCTCCATTACTCTCTCTGTAGCGGTTTGCATTGTCAGCTGTGACAGTTCATTTCATTATTAAAATAAAGAATAACTAACTCAAGGAAAAGGCAGGAGGAGAACTGTCAGCATAGTCAGACTATTACAGGGGGCAGTACTAGATATAAACCTTCTAATTGTAGTAATCATAATAATCATAATCATTTTTACTATGACAAAATATTGAATGTTGATGCTCACAATGACTATAACGTTTGTTCAATGATTTTATTTTTAATAAAGGTGAAGGTCACTTGGGATAGTGAGGCCATAATAAGTTGACAATGGAAAATAAAGTTACATTTGCTCAAGACAAAGGAGAGTAAAACATGAAAAGATCTAATAAAGTGTCTCTGGAAACACAAGTTCTGACAAGATACCATGATGATGAACAAGAAAGTCCACAAACAGTTTGCTGAAGACAAGCAGACTAAGGACATGGATTACTGGAACCATGTCCTGTGGTCTGATGAGACCAAGATAAACGTATTTGGTTCAGATGGTGACAAGCGTGTGTGGGGGCAACCAGGTGAGGAGGACAAAGACAAGTGTGTCTTGTCTACAGTCAAGCATGGTGGTGGGAGTGTCATGGTCTGGGGCTGCATGAGTGCTGCCGGCACTGGGGGGCTACAGATCATTGAGGGAACCATGAATGCCAACATGTACTGTGATATACTGACAGGGCTGGACTGGGACAAAAATGTGGCCCTGGACTTCATCCAGACTGGCCCAGGGCACAACACATCAGGGCATGGTACATCAGGGCACAGCACATCAGGCCACATCAGGGTACAGGGCACAGCACATCAGGGTACAAAGCCCAGCACATCAGGACACAACACATCAGGGTACAGCACATCAGGCCACATCAGGGTACAGGGCACAGCACATCAGGGTACAGAGCCCAGTACATCAGTGTACAGGGCACAACATATCAGGGTACAGAGCCCAGTATATCAGGGTACAGGGCACAGCACATCAGGGTACAGAGCCCAGTATATCAGGGTAAAGGGCACAGTACATCAGGGTACAGAGCCCAGTATATCAGGGTACAGGGCACAGCACATCAGGGTACAGAGCCCAGTATATCAGGGTACAGGGCACAACATATCAGGGTACAGAGCCCAGTATATCAGGGTACAGGGCACAGCACATCAGGGTACAGAGCCCAGTATATCAGGGTACAGGGCACAGTACATCAGGGTACAGAGCCCAGTATATCAGGGTACAGGGCACAGCACATCAGGGTACAGAGCCCAGTATATCAGGGTACAGGGCACAGCACATCAGGGTACAGAGCCCAGCACATCAGCTAATAGGGCACAACACGTCAGGGCACAGTACATCGGGGTACAGGGCACAGCACATCAGGATATAGCACGTCAGGACACAGCACATCAGGGCACAGAACATCAGGGCACAGATCGTCAGGGCACACGACATTGAGGCACAGCACACCGGGGCACAGGACATCAGGACACATCAGGGCACAGGACATCAGGGCACAAGGCACATCAGGGCACAGGACATCAGGGCACAAGGCACATCAGGGCATAGGACATCGGGGCACAGCACATCAGAGCACAGGGCACATCCGGGCACATAGCACATCAGGGCACATCGGGGCACATCAGGGCACATAGCACATCAGGGCACGGAGCACATCAGGGCACGGGGCACATGAGGGCACATCGGGGCACATAGCACATCACTGCACATAGCACATCACTGCACATAGCACATCAGGGAATGGGCACATCAGTGCACATCAGGGCACGGGGCACATCAGGGCACATAGCACATCAGGGCACATGGCACATCAGGGCACGGGGCACATCAGGGCACATCGGGGCACATAGCACATCAGGGCACATGGCACATCAGGGCACGGGGCACATCAGGGCATCTCTCTCGTGTCATCACGCTGTAGATCGCCGCGCACCGCAGATGCGGCTGAAAGTGAAACTGGCCCACACTGAGCCATCGGCCCACCGAGAATCTCCCGGTAGTACCGATGGCCAGTCCATCCCTGCATACTGAAGCAGAGCATGATTCCCTCCCTTCAGAGACTGGACCGCAGGGCAGTATTCCAACATGATAACCACCCCAAACACACCTCCAAGACCACCACTGCCTTGCTAAAGAAGCTGAGGGTAAAGGTGATGGACTGGCCAAGCATGTCTCCAGACCTAAACCCTATTGATCATCTGTGGGACATCCTCAAACGGAAGGTGGAGGAGCGCAAGGTCTCTAACATCCACCAGCTCCGTGATGTCATCATGGAGGAGGGGAAGAGGACTCCAGTGACAACCTGTGAAGCTCTGGTGACCTCCATGCCCAAGAGGGTTAAGGCAGTGCTGGAAAATAATGGTGGCCACACAAAATATTGACACTTTGGGCCCAATGTGGAGATTTTCACTTAGGGGTGTACTGACTTTTGTTGCCAGCGGTTTAGACATTAATGGCTGTGTGTTGAGTTATTTTGAGGGGACAGCAAATTTACACTGTTATACAAGCTGTACACTCACTACTTTACATTGTAGCCAAGTGTCATTTCTTCAGTGTTGTCACATGAAAAGATAGAAGAAAAGATTTACAAATATGTGAGGGGTGTACTCACTTTTGTCAGATACTTTACATCCCCAAGTACACACCATGAAATTCGATAACAAGATACGATAAGCCAGCATGATCAAGGTCAGCCCAAACTGATGACATCTCGTGATTAAGTAACACAGCAAAAGGATTGCAAACAAACAGAGATGAGGACCCGATATACAATGTGAATCAATATAGCATAGGTCCCAAGGGGCCTGGTTATTTATTGTTATTATTATTAGACAGGATTTATACAGTGCCAGCAGTTTGTGAAGGGTTTTACAGCATTAGGGCAGACAGTTCAGTTACAATACTATTCAATACAGGAGGAATCAGAGGGCCCTGCTCCTGAGAGCTTACAATCTAGACGGGAGGTAACAAGGGAATTAAAAAACAGGAGGTCTTGGGAGGAACGAAGAGAATGAGTAGGTTGGTATTTTGAGACTAGGTTAGTGATGTAGCTGGAGGCCGAGTTGTGGGTGGCTTTGTAAGTTGTTGTTAGTATTTTGAATTTAATTTGTTGGGTGAGTGGCAGCCAGCGGAGGAATTGACAGAGGGGGGTGGAGGACACTGAATGGAGGCCAGTGGAGGGATAGGCAGAGAGGGATGGAGGACACTGAATGGAGGCCAGTGTAGGGATAGGCAGAGAGAGGTGGAGACACTGAATGGCAGCCAGTGAAGGGATTGACAGAGAGGGGCGGAGGACACTGAATGGAGACCAGTGGAGGGATTGGCAGAGAGGGGTGGAGGACACTGAATAGAAACCAGTGGAGGGATCGCAGGGAGGGGTGGAGGACACTGAATAGAGACCAGTGGAGGGATTGGCAGAGAGGGATGGAGGACACTGAATGGAGACCAGTGGAGGGATTGGCAGAGAGGGGTGGAGGACACTGAATGGAGACCAGTGGAGGGATTGGCAGAGAGGGGTGGAGGACACTGAATGGCAGCCAGTGGAGGGATTGACAGAGAGGGGCGGAGGACACTGAATGGAGACCAGTGGAGGGATTGGCAGAGAGGGATGGAGGACACTGAATGGAGACCAGTGGAGGGATTGGCAGAGAGGGGTGGAGGACACTGAATGGAGACCAGTGGAGGGATAAGCAGAGAGGGTGGAAGACACTGAATGGAGACCAGTGGAGGGATTGGCAGAGAGGGGCGGAGGACACTGAATGGAGGTCAGTGGAGGGATTGGCAGAGAGGGGTGGAAGACACTGAATGGTTTGTAAGGTGGATGGGTCTAGCAGCAGCATTCGTGACGGACTAAAGGGGGAATAACCTATTTAAATGTAAGTAAATGAGGAGGGAATCAGCTGACCCAGGGAGGAGGTGTAAGATTGGGAAATGGTAAGTGACACTGAAGGTGCGGTGGGATAGGTTGGATGAGAGCCAACAAAGAGCACAGTCAGAGAGACCAAAGGAGTAAAGTTGTCTAAGGAGGAGGGGGTGGTCATCCGTATCAAAGGCAGCTGAAAGGTCCAGAAAAACGAGGACAGAATAGTGTCCATTGGTTTTTGCTGTTAGTGGGTCATTTGTGAGTTTTAGGAGAGCAGTTTCTGTGAAGTGTTGAGAGCAAAATCCCGACTGAAGGGGATCAAGAAGGTTATTCTTAATGAGGTAGTCACTCAGTTGGTTGTGGACCAGGTATTCAAGGAGTTTGGTTATAGGGGAAAGAAGAAAGTGGGAAGGGTGGGGGGAATCCCGGGGGACCTATAAAAACTGGGATTATTCTAAAATTCTAGTGGTTTTTTTGTAACACTACAAACATTTTAGTCCTTAGTAGAAATTCAGAGGACAATAATCTACAAGGAGGAGACAGCAATGGTGCACAGCGGGGGATCTGAGGTCTGACTTCAGTCCTCCTATACTGGAAGATTCCCAGTTATCCTTAACATCCACCTTAATGGGGGCTCCTCTCCTATCCCAGACCCCATAACAGGTGTGTGGACTCCTATGGCTATTGTTATGCAGCTGGTAGAAAATATACAGTATAGATAGCCTTATAAAATGTATCATTTACATGATATATAATTTCAGGCAATGTATTGCCGAGATGTGCATAATTATACAATTCTTGAATCAAAAAATGTAATCACAGATGATTCCGGAGTGTGCTCACACCTTTTGTTAGACAGATGGATAATTAGACAGAAGGGAACGAGAGAGAGTGAGATGTAGGCGAGACAGTAGCTGGGGAGCGGAGATGTGGCGGCTCGTATATTACGTCTTCCTTTCCCGGTGGTGCTATGAGTATAAAAAAAAAATCAAAACCACCTGAATATCACTTTACTATTGACTACAATACAACCAAATGATGAATATTCGGCAGAACTCTCTAGAACTCATCCACCGACTGTATCTGATTGGATCGTAGATCTCAATAGGATTATTCTCTTTGAAAAACATACATACTCCCTGAGGAACTCCATGAATAAGTTTGATGCTACCTGGTCTAGATGGCTTCAGTCCATGACTTCGGCATTATGTCAACCAATGGGTGCTGTGTACTTTGTAATACTGGATATTGTTATATATACTCCGAATGGGAGGTGGTGGGATGGCGGGGTTGATTGAAGGGGAGTGGTCTGTGGGGTCTTTTTTTTATTTTATATTCTCTTGGGTTTGGTTTGGGGTGATTTTTTTGGTTTTGACTGTATTGTTTTAATGTTGTTTCTATATAAAATAATAAAAAGGATTTGATTCAAAAAGAAGAGAATGGAAGGAGAAAGAGAGAGGAGAAGAAGAGGAGAAAAGATGAGGAGAGGAGAAGAAGGGGAGGAGAAGAGAAGGGGAGGAGAAGAGGAGGAAAGAAGAAGAGGAGGAGAGAAGAAGAGAAGGGGGTGAGAGAAAATGAGGAAAGAGGAGGGTAGGAGGAATAAAAGGAGATAAAGAGAAGGGATGGGGAGAAGAGGAGGAAAGAAGAAGAGGAGGAGAGAAGAGAAGGGGGTGAGAGAAAATGAGGAAAGAGGAGGGCAGGAGGAATGAAAGAAGATAAAGAGAAGGCATGAGGAGAAGAGGAGGATAGAAGAAGAGAAGGAGGGGAGAAGAGGAGGAAAGGAGAAGTGGAGGAGAAGAGATGGGCAGGAGAAGATAAGGGAGGGGGGGGAGAGAGAATGAAGAAGAAGAGAGGGGAGAAGAGAAGGAGGGGAGGAGAAGAGGAGGAAAGAAGAAGAGGAGGAGAGAAGAGAAGGGGGTGAGGGAAAATGAGGAAAGAGGAGGGTAGGAGGAATGAAAGGAGAGAAAGAGAAGGGATGGGGAGAAGAGGAGGATAGAAGAAGAGAAGAAGGGGAGAAGAGGAGGAAAGGAGAAGTGGAGGAGAAGAGATAGGGAGGAGAAGATAAGGGAGAGGGGAGAAAAAAAGGAGAAGAAGAAGAGAGGGGAGAAGAGAAGAGACAAGAAGAGAAGAAGTGAAGGGGAGGAGAAGAGGAGGAAAGAAAAAGAGAAGAGGAGGAGAGGAGAAGAGAAGGGGATGAGAGAAAATGAGGAAAGAGGAGAGTATGAGGAATTAAAGGAGATAAAGAGAAGGGATTAGGAAAAGAGGTGGGTAGAAGAATGGGAGAAGAGGAGGAAAGGAGAAGTGGAGGAGAAGAGATGGGCAGCAGAAGATAAGAGAGATGGGAGAAAAAGAGGAGAAGAAGAAGAGAGGGAAGAAGAGAAGGAGGGGAGGAGAAGAGAAGAGACAAGAAGAGAAGAAGTGAAGGGGAGGAGAAGAGAAGGAAAGAAAAAGAGGAGAAGAGGAGGAGAGGGGAAGAGAATGAAAGGAGAAGAGAATGGAACGGAGAAAGAAAGGTGACGAAGAGTAGAGGAGAAGAAAAGGAGGAGAAGAGGATCAGAGTAGAGACGAGGATATAAGAAATGAGGTGAGGAGAAGAGAAAGTGGGAGGGGGGAGAAAGAGGAGGAAATACAAAAACGAGAAAAGTGGAGGTGAAAAGAGAGGAATGACAAAAAGGAGGACAAGAGAAGGAAAGGAAAAAAATGGGAGAGAGGAGACGAGGATAGGAGAAGAGGGGAAGAGAACCACTGGAGAAGAGAGGAGGCGGTGCTTGTAATGGTCCGGGCTTACCTACAGGGCAGATTAGAACATTCAGTACTTGTATAGATGTAGATGTATGCCCTTCAGCAGGCCGCCTCTTGTATCTGGACAGTTGTTCTGAATTTTGCCACTTTTTCTCACAAATCATTATTGCTGGCACACGCCCTCCTGATTGGGGGGGGGGGGGGGGGGGCGACTGACGGGTGCACTCATCTCAGATAAGCTAAGTGACTGTGCATCACGGCCTTTTAGAGACTGGTTCCCTCTCGTTCCTCCAACCTCTGACTTCTGAGTCCCATGGTGGGAACTTTGACAGCTGCCAGGAAGCAGAGAGACATCTGACAGACAATGTTTTTTTTTTCTTTTTTTTGCAGCATTGATGTAATCTTCCACGGAACAGTAACTAGGCTGAATTATTTATCGCATTACCTTCATCCAAGTACTGCTTCTGCAGCTGAAAATCAAATTTCAAAATAAAGAAGCACGAGAGGGACCCAAAATATATTCACCGTGTAGATTTTAACATTTATTCACATTTTTTTTTTTTCGCTTCAAAATGTTGTTAGGGCCTGAAAATGTCTGAACAAATTTAATTGAAGTCTTGAAAATAAAACTTACTTGCAAATCCTCTCCTTTTCTGAAAATACTTTGATATTTGTTTATGGAAATATAATGTTCCATTTTCTGTGGCTTGAAATGCGGCCCATTAATTATTGCTTAAAGCAAAATCCGAGGGCTGGGCAGCAGAATGGAGATGGTAGCCCAGATTCGGAATAAAATCATTCAGTGACCCATTTAATAGTGGGCACAGAGACAGCGGCTTTGTATAGGAAGAAAATAAATAGATTCTGTATTGAGGATATTAAATATTGTGGCGATGAGCAGAGGGAGAGAGAGAGAGAGAGAGAGGATATAACAGGAGATACATCGGGGACTCCAGAAGAAATACTTCCAGATCCCATCCGTAAAACACACAAATTACTGAAGTTCTCTGTTCATTGGCAAAGCACTGGAAGTACGACTCTCTGGCTACTTTGCTAGTAGCGGGTTGGACCCCCTTTATCAGGTCCACCTTGCTAGACTTGGGTTGGACCCCCTTTATTATGTCCATCTTGCTAGTAGCGGGTTGGACCCCCTTTATTAGGTACACCTTCTTAGTAGCGGGTTGGACTCCCTTTATTAAGTCCACCTTGTTTGTAGCGGGTTGGACCCCCTTTATTAGGTCCACCTTGCTAGTAGCGGGTTGGACCCCCTTTATCAGTTCCACCTTGCTAGACTTGGGTTGGACCCCCTTTGGCCTTCATTCTTGGTGGCATAGATACAACAAGGTGTTGGAAACGTTCCTCAGAGACTTTGCTCCATAGTGACCTGATAATATCACACAGTTGCTGCAGATTTGTCGGCTGCACATCCATGATGCCAATATCCCGTTCCACCACATCCCAAAGGTGCTCTATTGGATGAGATGTGGTGAGTGTGGAGGCCATAGGAGGACAGAGACCTCATTGTCCAGTGGTGAGATGATTGGAGCTTTGTGACATGGTGCATTATCCTGCTGGAAGGAGCCATCAGAATGGATGGACATGGTCAGCAACAATACTTAGGTAGGTCGTGGTGATTAAACCCCATCCCCCACACCATTATACCCCCACCACCAGCCTGAACCGGTGATATCCCATCCCCCACACCATTACACCCCCACCACCAGCCTGAACCGGTGATACCCCATCCCCCACACCATTACACCCCCACCACCAGCCTGAACCGGTGATATCCCATCCCCCACACCATTATACCCCCACCACCAGCCTGAACCGGTGATATCCCATCCCCCACACCATTACACCCCCACCACCAGCCTGAACCGGTGATACCCCATCCCCCCACACCATTACACCCCCACCACCAGCCTGAACCGGTGATATCCCATCCCCCACACCATTACACCCCCACCACCAGCCTGAACCGGTGATATCCCATCCCCCACACCATTACACCCCCCACCACCAGCCTGAACCGGTGATATCCCATCCCCCCACACCATTACACCCCCACCACCAGCCTGAACCGGTGATATCCCATCCCCCACACCATTACACCCCCACCACCAGCCTGAACCGGTGATATCCCATCCCCCACACCATTACACCCCCACCACCAGCCTGAACCGGTGATACCCCATCCCCCCACACCATTACACCCCCACCACCAGCCTGAACCGGTGATATCCCATCCCCCACACCATTACACCCCCACCACCAGCCTGAACCGGTGATACCCCATCCCCCCCACACCATTACACCCCACCACCAGCCTGAACCGGTGATATCCCATCCCCCACACCATTACACCCCCACCACCAGCCTGAACCGGTGATACCCCATCCCCCACACCATTACACCCCCACCACAAGCCTGAACCGGTGATACCCCATCCCCCACACCATTACACCCCCCACCACCAGCCTGAACCGGTGATATCCTATCCCCCACACCATTACACCCCCCACCACCAGCCTGAACCGGTGATACCCCATCCCCCACACCATTACATCCCCACCACCAGCCTGAACCGGTGATACCCCATCCCCCCACACCATTACACCCCCACCACCAGCCTGAACCGGTGATATCCCATCCCCCACACCATTACACCCCCACTACCAGCCTGAACCGGTGATACCCCATCCCCCACACCATTACACCCCCACCACCAGCCTGAACCGGTGATATCCCATCCCCCACACCATTACACCCCCACCACCAGCCTGAACCAGTGATATCCCATCCCCCACACCATTACACCCCCACCACCAGCCTGAACCAGTGATATCCCATCCCCCACACCATTACACCCCCACCACCAGCCTGAACCGGTGATACCCCATCCCCCCACACCATTATACCCCCACCACCAGCCTGAACCGGTGATACCCCATCCCCCACACCATTACACCCCCACCACCAGCCTGAACCGGTGATATCCCATCCCCCACACCATTACACCCCCACCACCAGCCTGAACCGGTGATACCCCATCCCCCCACACCATTATACCCCCACCACTAGCCTGAACCTGTGATATCCCATCCCCCACACCATTACACCCCCACCACCAGCCTGAACCGGTGATACCCCATCCCCCACACCATTACACCCCCACCACCAGCCTGAACCGGTGATATCCCATCCCCCACACCATTACACCCCCACCACCAGCCTGAACCGGTGATATCCCATCCCCCACACCATTACACCCCCACCACCAGCCTGAACCGGTGATACCCCATCCCCCACACCATTACACCACCACCAGCCTGAACCGGTGATATCCCATCCCCCACACCATTACACCCCCAACACCAGCCTGAACCGGTGATACCCCATCCCCCACACCATTACACCTCCACCACCAGCCTGAACCGGTGATATCCCATCCCCCACACCATTACACCCCCACCACCAGCCTGAACCGGTGATACCCCATCCCCCACACCATTACACCTCCACCACCAGCCTGAACCGGTGATATCCCATCCCCCACACCATTGCACCCCCACCACCAGCCTGAACCGGTGATACAAGGCAGGATGGATCCATGCGCCAAATTCTGACCCCACCATCTGAATGTCGGAGCTGAAATCCAGACTCATCAGACCAGACAACGTTTTTCCAATCTTCTATTGTCCAATGTTGGTGATCCTGTGCCAATTGTAGCCTCAGTTTCTTGTTCTTAGCTGACAGGAGTGGCACCCGGTGTGGTCTTCTGCTGCTGTAGCCCATCTGCTTCAAGGTTCTATTTGTTACGTGTTCAGAGATGGTATTCTGCATACCTTGGATGTAACGAGGGGTTATTTAAGTTAGTGTTGTCTTTCTATCACCTGGAACCAGTCTGCCCATTCTCCTCTGACCTCAACAAGGCATTTTCCTCCACACAACTTCTGCTCACTGGATATTTTCTCTTTTTCCCAACAATCTCTGTAATCCTGAGAGATGGTTGTGTGTGAAAATCCCAGAAGTACTCAGACCAGCCCATCTGCCACCAACAACCACCATGCCACGTTCAAAGTCACAGAGATCCCCTTTCTTCCCCATTCTGATGCTCGGTCTAAACTTTAGCAAGTCGTCTTCACCACGTCTAAATGCATTGAGTAGCTGCCATGTGATTGGCTGATAAGCAATTTGTGTTACCAAGCAACTGGACAGGTGTACCTAATAAAATGGCCGGTGAGTGTAGTTTCACTCTGGTAGCAGAGCTGGAGTGTGAGAAGAAGCATCAGTAAAAGGAGTTCATGTGCTGACCTGAAGCACGCTGAGAGGTAGAGAGAGTAGCGTGACGGAGGGATGAGCTTATCACTGTACTGCTTCTCCTTTCACTATCCAATCACAGGCTGGAGTCAGGTCTAGAATTACCTGGGCTCAATGGAAGTGGGTTAAATAATGCTGACAAAAGGAGAGTAGAAGAGAAGAGAAAAGAAGGAAAGGGAAGAGAAAGGAAGAGGGTAAGGAAAGAACATTGGAGAGGAGAAGAACGAAGAGAAGAGAGGAAGGGAAAAGAAGGGAAGAGAAAAGCGGTAGAGGAGGGGGAAAGGAAGTGAAAGAGAAGAGATGAGGAAAGGAGAGGAGAGTGATAGAGGAAGGGGGAAGGAAAGGGAATGAGAATATAGGAGGAAGGGAGCGTAAAAAAATGGATAGGAGAGGGGAAGAGAGGGATAGAGGAAGGTGGAAGGTAGGCAGTGGCGTCGCTAGGGGGGCGGCCTTTGGGGCTATAGCCCCGAATCTGGGGCCCATAGTCTCTGCAGGGGTCCCCAAGGGGAGGGGAGGCTCTCTGGGGACCCTGATTTAAGGGGGAGGCTCTCTGGAGACCCTGATTTAAGGGGGAGGCTCTCTGGGGACCCTGATTTAAGGCGGAGGCTCTCTGGGTATATATATATATATATATATATATATATATATACATACACACACATGTATATTATATACATGTGTATGCCCGCCCAAGCGTATAACTTTCTTTACTACGCTGCTATGGGCTCTAGCCCCAAATCTTTTGTAGACCTAGCAAGGCTCCTGAAGGTAGGGGAATAAAAAGAGAGGAGGATAGAGGGATAGAGGAAGGGGGGAGGAGAGGAGAGATGAAGAGAGGACTGTCACCACCACCATTCCCCTAAATCTGGGTGGCATGCTGCCTTTTATTACATGATTTTGTATTTTATAATCTGACATTCATGCTCCAGTATATGTGGGCAGTACTGCGAAGGGAAGGGGAAGGAAGGGGAGGGAAGGGGAGGGAAGGGGAAGGAAGGGGAGGGAAGGGGAAGGGAGGGGAGGGAAGGGGAAGGAAGGGGAGAGTGGGGGTAGTGCTTGTACCAGTGAACACACTTATCTTGCATTTTACACTCTTACCTACAGGGCAGTTTGTATTAAATACAATATTTATATGGGTTTGGCTTGCACAGCAACCAGGTGCAGTAGACGAATGCCAGAACTAAAATTGACTTTCTTCAGAAACTAATTTGAACCGGTAAATAGTGAGGTCTTCATGCCAGACCGGAGAGTACCTTTAAATCACCCAAACGTTGGTTCAAACAACATTAAAAAAAAAACTGCAAAAGTTTGAGCATTCGAGTGATCAAGTGAAAGGAAAATCGCCACATGTTCAAACAACACAAAAAAAGGGGCAATTAAGTGAGCGAAGCGTCAGGCTGAGCAGTCACACAAACAATAGCCGCTGGAATGGAAAGTAGACATTATTAACTTGGATGTATGCGTTATCGGGTGAGACGAGGAGTTAGTCATCTCACAGAGCAATGACAGGGAAGACTAAAGCGGCACGGAGTGATTAATAACATATTTGCAACTTTCTAATTATACTACGCTGACTACCGTCATAGATTGTACCAAGGGTGCGCTCCGTCCAAACTAACATTACCAACAAATGTCAGACTCTATAAAAAGAATCACTGTAATAAAATTATTATTACTATTTTTTTTGTGGCTGTTGACTTAAAGCTAAAACTTAAACTAGTCACGACTTTCTCTGTCCTCTAGACTCAGTCAGTTATGTTGACTCTCTGTCCTCTAGACTTGCCCAGTTGTCTTGACTCTCTCTGCCTTCTAGACTCACACAGTCATCTCAACTTTCACTGTCCTCTAAACTTGCCCAGTTGTCTTGACTCTCTCTGTCTTCTAGACTTGCTCAATCATCTTGACCCTCTCTGTCCTCTAAAATCGTCCAGTCATCTTGACTCTCTCTGTTCTCTAGACTCGCTAAGTCATCTTGACTTTCTCTGTCCTCTAGACTTGCTCAGTCATCTTGACTCTCTCTGTCCTCTAGACTCATTCAGTTGTCTTGACTTTCTCTGTCCTCCAGACTCTCTCTGTCAGCTCAACTTTGTCTGTCCTCTAGACTTGCTCAGTCATCTCGACTCTCTCTGTCCTCTAGACTCTCTAAGTTGTCTTGACTCTCCATGCCCTCTAGAGTCGCTCAGTCATCTCGACTTTCTCTGTCCTCTTGAATTGCTCAGTCGTCTTGACTCTCTCTGACTTTTAGAATAGCTCAATCATCTCCACTCTCTCTGTCCTCTAGGCTCATCCAGTCATCTTGACTCTCTCTGTTCTCTAGACTCGCTAAGTCATCTTGACTTTGTCCTCTAGACTTGCTCAGTCATCTTGACTGTCTGTCTTCTAGACTCGCTCAGTCGTCTTGACTCTCTCTCTGTCCTCTAGCTCAGTCAGTCGTCTTGACTTTCTCTGCCCTCTAGGCTCACTCAGTCATCTCGACTCTCTCTGTCCTCTAGACTCGCTAAGTCATCATGACTCTCTCTGACCTCTAGACTCGCTCAATCATCTCGACCCTCTCTGTCCTCTAGACTTGCTTAATCATCTTGACTCTCTCTGTCCTCTAGTCAGTCGTCTTGACTTTCTCCGCCCTCTAGACTCGGTCAGTCATATTCACTCTCTCTGCTCTCTAGATTTGCTCAGTCATCTTGACTTTATCTGACCTTCAGATTCTCTCAGTCGTCTAGACCCTCTCTGTCCTTCAGACTCACTCAGTTGTCTTGACTCTCTCTGTCCTCTAGACTCACTCTGTTGTCTCAACCTTCTTTGTCTTCTAAACTTGCTCAATTGTTTTGACTCTCTCTGCCCTCTAGTTTCGCTCAGTTGTCTTGACTCTCTCTGTGCTCTAAACTCACATAGTCGTCTTACTTCTCCAGTCAGGAACCTTCTGACTCTGGCGTGGAGTACTGTCTCTTGAGTAGAGTACATCTGTCTCCTAATGGGAGCCCTGAGCTATGCCCAAGCCTGTTGCTATAAAGGCAGTGTTTACTTGTACAAGCACTCTGCTGGTCTTCGGCAAGACCTGGACACTTGGGTGGAGACGTCTTCCCTCTCAAAGCTCTTCAAAGTCTCCAAACTCTGGAACCCAATCTGGGAACACCAAAACTCAAAAAAAGCAGAAAAAACAGTTTTTAATGTCCTGGACTAAACCCTGTATTTGTGCAAACCTTTTGTCATTTTTGCCTACTTTTACACAGTGACAGGGACTTGCACTGTCACAATGTAAGAGATATGGGTGGGAGATCCTCTAACAGATGCTGAGCTGAAGACAATCCAACAGGCAAGCTGGCAGCTGGTCAAACAGGCAGAAGTTGGAAACAATTGGGCAGCAGGAGCACAGATTAGAGCCAGGCCAAGGTCAGTGGCGGGCAAGCAGAGAAAGCACTGGAACAGCAGTCAGGAATCAAGGTCAGGTCACAAGCCAGAGTCAGGAACAGCAGAGTCAACAAGCCAGGTCAGGATACGGTTATGCATATGGGATCAGGTCACAAGCAGAAGGAGCTGACTACCACTTAGCAATGATCCTTTGTGGGGCTTTAAATAGGTCACTGGGTGCCAAAGTTGATCCAAATATGCACGTGCATTCTCGTGTAGGTGTGTGCAAGGTCCTCATTCTGTACACAGTTCTCTGGACTGTCCTGCTCATTTCTTTCAGCACGGGCATGAGCTTGGCTTTCCTGACAGTGGGGTACCCATAGAAAATGGATAACAGACTCAAGGGGCCTATCATGAATAAGTGGGGAATCCCACATCATTTTTTAATTAAACTATCCCTGCCCCTTTGCTTACATGGCAAGGTATTCCTGGCCATGAAAGTGAAGGCGGCTGGGGACCTCACTGGTTGTTAAGGACTTGGCGCATGGAGAGTGTAAGTAGAAATTAATAATACAGAAGGGAGGTCTAAAAATAATTTTTAAAAATCTTTGCATCCAAGTTAGCTGCAGCTCTATAGCTAGTGAATGTCTCTGTTGCAATATGTAATAGGAGAGCTAGACCAAGACACATTCATTGACAGCTTCCACATTTAGATACATTGTATCATTGAATAATGATGAAGATACATTGCATCCGCTGCTTAGTAACCAGTCCAGGCTTCCACATTTTCCGACTCATTTTTTACTATTTAAACTATTATAGAAACAAAGTTTGAAAATGTTGAGAAATTGCAGTGGTAATAATGACTCTATTTGCATAGCCACTTGTGGTTACAGAGCATCTTCGGAGGATTCCGGCTGGTGGAATTAATATAATGCAAATGTCAGACTTGAATAGTTAAAAGCAGGGCTTAATTTATAGTGGATTTCACGAGAACCAAATCAGACGGGAATGAAGGTAAAAATACGGGATCATTCATAATGAACTCCTCTCTTGGATAGTTTTTCCTTATGTGTCAACTTCAGCAAACTTTACCTTTCCTAATCAGTCCTGAGGGCTTCAGCAGAAAAAGACAATTTCAAGATAAGCTCCACCCAAGAAAAAAAAAAAACCTATACCTTTACTGACTATCTTTTTTTTTTTTTTAAATTGGTTAAGCTCGATGGACTTGTGCCTTCTTTCAACCTGATAAACTATGTAACTAAATCCAAAACAGTTTTTTTTAGTTTTGGATAGAGTGGTGTCCTCGTTTCACCCTTTTTATTTGACAAGCACAGTAAATAGCCTGCTATATGTTTTGTCCTACTTTATTATATATTTTTTTGGCTTGTAACGAACTGCATGTGGATATCATTTATTGTTGGCCACTGCACAGTGGCTGCCTGTCTATAAGGGGTGTAGGGGCGCTGCCCCCCCAATCCATGCACCTGGCCCCTAATCTACATGCAGGGCACCGGACGCATGGATTTCAATTTTTTTTTGTTTTTTTTTAAGCACATGATTGGAGCCTGAGGCTCTATTTGGCTTCAAAAAAGGGTGGGCTCGGGGCGCAGAGCACTGTGCCCTGAACCCACCCAGTTATGTGACATTAGCGAATTAATATTTGCTATTGTCTTCCTGATTCTCCTCCCAAACATAGATCCTTTTAGGATCTTTGGATCTGCCTTGATCAAAGTAGGAAGCCATTGAATTGATGCAAGACTGTTTTGCTTCCTCCAGTTTGCAGGATGTCAACCTGAAGGTGATCAACAGATTATGCAACAACACGAGCCACTGATATAGACAAGCCAGTAGCAAAAGAATTAAAAACAGGTGAAGGGCTTCATGATAGGGAAGACAGTGATAAATAATAAGAAAGGGAGTGAGGAGTGGAAGGTTATCAGGATTGGCTGGTTGTTTTTCAGGAAGGGGGGGGCTGCTGTGAGAGGAGACGTGCAGCATGGAGCACAGCAGCAGACTCGTGGTGGATCCAAAGAAGAAGGAAGTCCCGCCCCCTCACCCTTCAATTGTGGATTGTTTTTCATTTTATTAGCCTAGACGTGTGCGATTGGGGTCTGTGGAGGCATTCGCAATTTGGAGCGGTAATGTTTGTCCCCGAGCGTGGCTGGGGATAGTGAAGTGAAATGGGTTTTGTCCCCGAGCTGGTGTTGCACGGCTGGGGATAATTGAGTATAACGATGATACCTAAACTGAATGGGGTTATGGGATGCCTCCTAAGACCTGTGACCTAGTTCTAGTGATACATTACAGGTACTGGTTTTTGACTGTTAATGTTAAAGAGATTTTAATATTTACCTGTTAATAAAATGGCCCAACGGACACTTTCCTCCAGTTCAGTGTTGAGTGTCATTTGTATATACAAAGTTTGGGAATGTTTAGGATGGGGATAATTATATCCTGGAGTACCCTAGCCATGATTTTGAGATCCCAGCTGGTACACCAGGAGGCCTGGACAAATCCTGTTAACATACTGTAGTGACCAGCAAAGTCTCCTGACAACTGAGGTGTCCTGCCTTTAAACTCCTCTACTCTGACCTTTCCTCAGTTGGGTTACTACCACATAATGGGCCAGGCTGGGTTTGTTGATTTCCCCACTGGCTATTTGAAGTGATCTCCCCCATCTTCCGTATGAAGACCTCCATTATAGGTGGTCAATGCTCTCTGGTAAGAGCACATCCTTGGCGGTTTAATCACAAGGTGGAGGATTCTGTTGGTGATTCAACAGTCAAGGTACTTGTTCACTTATCTGTTGTCACGCTGGGGACTCATGGACAAACTGTTTATGTTCAACATTATAAGAACATTTTAATTTAATCTTTTTTACTTTTTTTGCGCAGCACAATTTTTATGTATTCTTGTTTTGTGATAATATCTCACTAGAGTGGAGCATCTGTATATTAGATGATTTGTTATCATAAGCGAGGTTTAATTTTGCTTTCTAAGAAAAAGGGGGGCTGGGAGCTGCAGCACAGAAGGTGAAAAACCGTAAGGGGGTTGTAAACCCTTGTGCACCCTATGCAATAAGGTGAAAAAACTTCTGGGAGTGACCGGCCCCCCAGCCCCCCCCCCCATTTTACTTACCTGAGCCCTGTATTTGCCTCGGCGGAGACGCGCTGTCCCTCTCTGCACAGGGTCCCGGGTCTTGATTGGCTAGATTGATAGAAGCACAGCTATTGGCTCCTGCTGCTGTCAATCAAATCCAATGATGTGGGCGCCGGGGGGGGCCGAGTCCGGCATTCGCGTTTATGGACACCGAATGCTGGACTCGGGAGCGAACCCGCAAGGTAACCCCCCAAGGAGAGCGCTTCTCCTATGGGGTTATCTGATGTGGGGAGGAGCCGCAAGAGCTGCTGCGGGACCCCAGAAGTCAAGGATCCGGGCCACTCTGAGAAAAATGAGCTGCACAGTGGAGCTAAGTATGATATGTTTGTTATTTTAAAAAAAAAAACAAGCCTTTACAATCACTTTAAGGCTTTACCTCTTTAACCACTTTAAGCTCAGAGGGGCGGAGTGAAACACGTTGGGGCCTGGCCTGGCGGGAGCCCAGGCTGAGACTACCATTTACTTTACCACAAATGGGTTTGCATTGATGTGCGACTCTCGGGACATACCTTCTGTTACATTATTGCCTGGTACAGTGGGTACAGGATCACCATTCTTTACAGCCTGAGTGGCACACATTTCCCTCTGTTAGCTCACAAACATGTTATACTTACCTGCTCTGTGTAATGGTTTTGCACAGAGCAGCTCCGGTCCTCCTCTTCTGGGGTCCCCCAGCAGTGGTCTGGGCTCCTCCTCTTCTCCGTGTGCCACCATAGGAAGCTGCTTCCTATGGGGGCATTCATGTAGGCTGTTAGAATCTAATATTCATCAATTAACAAATAAATTAATGGATTAGATGTTTACAAAATAACTGTGTTGAATATATATTTATATCTTTTAGTTATGGAAAAAGTGAAATTATATAGACTTTTATACAGTACTTGTGAAAATATACATTGTTATAAACTTCATAAGCAGTTCTATGGAGAGCCAACATGTGTTAGTATTTAAGATTGAGCTGGGTTCTTAGGTTCTTACCATCCCCCTATGGCAAATGAGATGAAAGGTTTCACATTTCTTAAGATGTAAAAGTTTCAATATGTAAGTTAAGAATATAAGTTCTCTATACTACAATATTTCTTGATTAGGATATTAATGAATACATTGGGTTTTCAATGAATATAATAATATACATACTGATTTATGTAGTATTTGGATTAGATGTTAAAGGAAACTTATATTGTGTAAGTTAAATGGTTTCACACATTGTTCTTGCCCACTCCTCAGAAATGTCAGTGTATAGAGACTAAGCAACTCCCAACATTACGTGAGGGGATTAAAGACCGCGGTTTTCTGTAGAACAATGAGAGGAACTTTTAACCAGCCTTTTTAGAAAGGAGGGGTCAGATTTTAGGAGTAAAAACCAGTAACAGAAGGATAGTTACTCAGATTTTGCAACACACACCACGAGACATTGAAGAAAGCTGCGACAGCTTCTCAGACACACAAAGACACGCATCTGATTCAATCTCCCTCCTAAGAATATAATACGTTATTGATATTTTTAAATTCTACATTTTGATATTGTTCTTATAATATTTTGCTATTTTATTATTCAATTTTTGAATTTTTACACAAGAACTGATTTTCTCAGAACTTTTCTCATCAATATGAATTATTGAATATAGCGATATCAATACCATAAAAACGGTATTTAACACATGCAGGATCCTGAGACAATTGTTGCAATTGCAACACCAGTCATGTTGTAATTGAATGTTATTAAAAGTGTATTTTCCTTTCTGCAGCCATTGTCATTTTCTGTGGAATGCAATATGGCCACCTGGAGGCGCTCTGTATACAGAACACCCCCCCCCCCCCCCCCAAATTTAATTTCCTGCTTGTGTGATTGGCTCACTGATTTTCCCAGAAGTCTGCACTAAGATCCAATCAGATTTTGGGCCTCAACTGCAAGAAAAAATTTCATTTTTGCTGAGATACTCTCATAGGGAAATCACGTCTAAAGGGATGTAGACCCCGTCACTTTCTTCATTAGAGCCCTGCAGGTGCAGCAGCTGATTGATAATTATAAAATCACTCCCGTCCACATTTACATGACGTGGAGGGGGGGGTTTTCTCAACAAAAGTGGAGTTACTCTTCAACCACCTCCCACCCACTATATTGTCAAATGAGGGGTGGGCGGCGGCTCTCTCATTCTAGGACATAGCGTATCACCGATCTCGGTAAAGGGCCAATGACGTAGGATCTTTACCATGTGACCAGCTGTGTCCAATCACAGCTGTTCACATGTAAACAAGGAAATGCCAGTTATTGGCATTCCTTTCCTCACACTAACAGTGTGTGAGGAGAGCTGATCAGGGGAATTTCCTCACAGGGGAGACCTGTACAAATCATCAGGGCACTGATTATTAGTGCAGCCCCAACAGTGCCCAGCAGTGATGCCAGTCAGTGCTGCATATTACTGCCCATTAGTGTCTGATTATCAGTGACCATCAGTGCCTCCTACCCATGCCGCCTATCAGTGCTCATCAATACTGTACATCAGTGCTGCCTATCAGTGCCCATCAGTGACGCCCATCAGTGCCCATCAGTGCTGCATATTAGTGCCACCTCATCAGTACCCATCAGTGCCACCTCATCAGTGCCCCTCAGTACTGCCAATCACTGCCCATCAGTGCTGCCAATCAGTGCCCATCAGTACCTCTCATCCGTGCCGCTCATCAGTACCTCCTATTAATGCCACCTATCAGTGCCCATCAGTGACGCCTATCAGTGCCCATCAGTGTTGCATATTAGTGCCACCTCATCAGTGACCATCAGTGCCACCTCATCAGTGCCCATCAGTGATGCCAGTCAGTGCTGCCTTTTAGTGCCCATCAGTGCCTGCTTATCAGTGCCCATCAGTGCCACCTATCAGTGCCCATCAATGCATCCTACCCATGCTGCCTATCAGTGGTCATCAGTGCTGCATATCAATTCCGCCTATCAGTGCCCATCAGTGTTGCCAAACAGTGCCTATCAGTGCCTGCTTATCAGTGCCCATCAGTGCCCAGCAGTGTATCCTACCCATGCTGCCTATCAGTGCTCATCAGTGCTGCATATCAGTGCCATCTATCAGTGCCCATCTTTGTCGTAAATCAGTGCCCATCAGTGCCTCTTATCTGTGTCGTTCATCAGTACCTCTTATCCATGCCACCTATCAGTGCCCATCAGTGACACCTGTCACTGCCCATCAGTGCTGCAAATTAGTGCCACCTCATCAGTGCCCATCAGTGCCACCTCATCAGTGCCCAGGGGCGGTGCCAGTCAGTGCTGCCTTTTAGTGCCCATCAGTGCCTGCTTATCAGTGCCCATCAGTGCCACCTATCAGTGCCCATCGATGCATCCTACCTATGCTGCCTATCAGTGGTCATCAGTGCTGCATATCAATTCCGCCTATCAGTGCCCATCAGTGTTGCCAAACAGTGCCTATCAGTGTCTGCTTATCAGTGCCCATCAGTGCCCATCAGTGTATCCTACCCATGCTGCCTATCAGTGCTCATCAGTGCTGCATATCAGTGCCATCTATCAGTGCCCATCTTTGCCGTAAATCAGTGCCCATCAGTGCCTCTTATCCGTGTCGTTCATCAGTACCTATTATCCATGCCAGCTATCAGTGCCCATCAGTGACACCTATCACTGCCCATCAGTGCTGCATATTAGTGCCACCTCATCAGTGCCCATCAGTGCCACCTCATCAGTGCCCAGGGGCTGTGCCAGTCAGTGCTGCCTTTTAGTAACCATCAGTGCCTGCTTATCAGTGCCCATCAGTGCCACCTATCAGTGCAAATCAGTGCATCCTACCCATGCTGCCTATCAGTGCTCATCCGTGCTGCATATCAGTTCCGCCTATCAGTGCCCATCAGTGTTGCCAATCAGTGCCTATCAGTGCCTCCTATCCATGCTGCCTATCAGTGCCCATCAGTGCTCCATATAAGTGCCACCTCATCAGTGCCCATCAGTGATGCCAGTCAGTGCTGCCTTTTAGTGCCCATCAATGCCTGCTTATCAGTGCCCATCAGTGCCACCTATCAGTGCCCATCAATGCATCCTACCCATGCTGCCTATCAGTGGTCATCAGTGCTGCATATCAATTCCGCCTATCAGTGCCCATCAGTGTTGCCAAACAGTGCCTATCAGTGCCTGCTTATCAGTGCTCATCAGTGCCCATCAGTGTATCCTACCCATGCTGCCTATCAGTGCTGCATATCAGTGCCATCTATCAGTGCCCATCTTTGTCGTAAATCAGTGCCCAACAGTGCCTCTTATCCGTGTCATTCATCAGTACCTCTTATCCATGCCACCTATCAGTGCCCATCAGTGACACCTATCACTGCCCATCAGTGCTGCATATTAGTGCCACCTCATCAGTGCCCAGGGGCGGTGCCAGTCAGTGCTGCCTTTTAGTAACCATCAGTGCCTGCTTATCAGTGCCCATCAGTGCATCCTATCAGTGCCCATCAGTGCATCCTACCCATGCTGCCTATCAGTGCTCATCCGTGCTGCATATCAGTTCCGCCTATCAGTGCCCATCAGTGTTGCCAATCAGTGCCTATCAGTGCCTCCTATCCGTGCTGCCTATCAGTGCCCATCTGTGCTCCATATTAGTGCCACCTCATTAGTGCCCATCAGTGAAGGAGAAAAATTACTTATTTACTAAATTATATAACAGAAACTAAGAAAAATGTTTGTTTGTTTTTCAAAATGTTCAGTTTTTTTTTTCTGTTTTTTTTTTTTTTTAAATCCCAGCGGTGATTAAATACCACCAAAAGAAAGCTTTATTTGTCTCAAAAAAATGATAAAAATGTCATTTGGGTACAGAGTAGCATGACCGTGTAATTGTCATTCAAAGTGTGACAGCGCTGAAAGCTGAAAATTGGCCTGGGCAGGAAGGGGGTGAAAGTGCCCGGTAGGCAAGTGGTTAATGCAGAAAAACCCTGGAGTCTTTAGAACCATTTTATTAATGTTTTTGTGGTTTGTTCCCTCCCCCCCTCGCCGGTCTGCGTCCCTATCCCCCCCCCCCCCCCCCGTGGAGTTCCGTCTGTATTTTTCGTTTTCTGTATCCGCTCGTTCTCCGCCCTGTAGACTCCCGGTCATCCTCAGTCACTTTAGCACTTGTACAAACATTGTCTATGATGAGTCTTCACGGCCGCCAGCAGCGCCATGCTGGAACATTTCACGCTACGTGCCTCCCAGCCTGCCTGGCACACACACAGAGAAGTGTGGCGGTATCTGCTTCGCCAGCAAGGCAAACTAAATCATCTTCATGGAGAGTGAGAGGACAGATAATCAGACATTCAGCTTGGAGTACAACAACCTTGCTTCTTCAATTAATCTTTAGCCTTGGCGGTTTTTCGAATTGTGAATCCAAACTCGCCTTCTTTCTCATGAAAAAAAAGGAACACGTCTCTGAAATGAAAAAAAAAAAAACGCACAAAGACCACAAAGACTGAGGGGAATGGTGTCCTTATTTCATAGCCTTGTGCCGGCAATCCATTAGATACCCTTCTATATCCACAATGGGGGGACCGGCGTGTTCGCCGAAATTGCTGCGCCTTATTCTGCTCTCAGTCTCCAAATTCCTTGAAATTCCATTAACTAGTTCAGGGCAATCCTGTGACAGTGGTCTGAGCTCTGAGCGTTTCTGGAGTCATAGCATAGACTTCCTAAGTATTCATTTTCCCCTTCACTTCCTGGAATCCATCTGCCCTTAGCTCAGGCATGCAAGCAGGGTTTGCTTACCTGAGAAAGCCCCTCCTCCCCAGATCCAGTCACATGACCCAGCAGAGGCAGCAGGGGACCTCCCTTACTCTGGACTGCCCTGGTCTGGTATGTGTGTTTAATGGATGGAGGAGAAGTTCACTGGGGTTGGAGAGGGGGTTTTCAGCTGTACTGGGGGAGGGGGGCTGTACCAGGAGGGGGAGCTGTGCTGTGGGAGGGAATTTGTACTAGTTGGGGTGGGGGTATCTGAACGGAGATTTTGCCTGAGGGAGGGAGGTAGTCTTTTGTTGTACTCTGACTACTGACCTGTGCATTATGCTGACCCCAACACTCCTAGCCCCAGTACTTTGTATGTTATACACTCCTGACCCCTGCACTCTGTGCATTACTTACTCCTGACCCCTGAACTCTGTGCATTACTTACTCCTGACCCCTGCACTCTGTGCATTACTTACTCCTGACCCCTGCACTCTGTGCATTGCTTACTCCTGACCCCTGAACTCTGTGCATTACTTAGTCCTGACCCCTGCACTCTGTGAATTGCTTACTCCTGACCCCTGCGCTATGTGCATTACTTACTCCTGACTCCTGGGCTGTGTGTGTTACTTACTCCTGACCCCTGCACTCTGTGCATTGCTTACTCCTGACCTCTGTACTCTCTGTGTTACTTATTCCTGGCCTTTGCGCTCTGTGTGTTTTGACTCCTTACCCCTGCACTCTGTAAATGACTTGCTCCTGACCCATGCATTCTGTGCATTGCTTACTCCTGAATCCTGGGCTGTGTATGTTATTACTCTTGACCCCTGCACTCTTAGCCTTTGCACTCTGTGTGTTTTGACTCCTTACCCCTGCACTCTACTGACCCCTGTGCGTTACTTACGTCTGTCCTCTATGCACTGTGCTTTACTTATTCCTAATCTTTCATTCTGTGTGTTTTGCACTCCTGACTCCTGCACTCTGTGCTTTACTTACTCCTGACCCCGATACGTTTGGTTACTTACTCCTGACCTCCGCACTCTGTGTGAAATGCACTGAAGTTTCAAGCACCTCTCACTGTTAATGCAATTTTGTTGCACACATTTCGTCATGGCTTGCTGTGCAGACCCCCAATTTTTTTTTCCTCTGTGTCCCCCAAGGTTCACCTTAATGGAGATGGTACAAGTGGAACGTAACGCGGGTGGTCAGCTTTACAGAGAGAATTTCACATATAATGTCATTTTTGCTACAAGAAGCAGACCTGACTCTGCGTTTGGCTGAGTATGTAAATCTGCGCGGTGTTTGTATCGCGCCTCCTCTGTAAACTTCCTTTAAGAACGCCGGTTACAGGCCAGCCATGCATTCCATTTTTCTGCCTGGAATTTCGATTGATGATCTCCATTCATCGCGTGACATTTCCCATCTGGGTGTGTCTCTGAAATGTTTACCTTCACCCCGGAGCACAACGCATTCTGTGTGTTTTATTCACTCGGCTTTCTCAGTTATAAGGACACAGAAAGGTCTGTTTTCGAGCTTCTTAGTCGGTTCTGTCGGCTGGAATGCGATCACAGCGGCACGCGTCCATCCGTTTATTCTGATATATCAACGCCAGTGGCGGCTGGTGGGTTTTTCTTTTGGGGGGGGGCAGCAAAAAGCCACCCACCCCTGGTTGGTTGGCCGGCCTGCGGTGGCAGCAAACCCCCCCCGTCGGGACATCAAAGCCCCGCACTTACCCCATCCGGGAAGCAGGTGGGCGGGCAGAATGTCCGGCCGCTTTCTTCCATCTCCTGTGGT
The DNA here is from genome assembly GCF_042186555.1 of Aquarana catesbeiana. NCBI lineage: Eukaryota > Metazoa > Chordata > Amphibia > Anura > Ranidae > Aquarana > Aquarana catesbeiana. The sequence continues at coordinate 259,009,611 of NC_133333.1, forward strand.
GTGGATCACGGCAGCTTCCACCATGCATGCCCCCTCCTCCACCCAGGCGTCCAATAGGATCTCCTGACCTTTCAGCCAATCGGGAAATGGGTATCAGACCCGCGCTTCCTGATTGGCGGAGAGGCGATTCAGTGTTAGAAAAGCGAATATTCATTTCATTCTCTAACACATCTGGTTGTGCGCCACGATCTCACCCTACTTTGAAGCCTATTAGAGCCTATAGCTCTATTTAGGTGCTTCAAAAAAACACCCCCCCACCGCTGTAATTAACGCGCCCAGGTCCTGAAAGGAATAGGGGGTGGCCGCGGCGGCCGTGGATAGATTCATGCTATGCATGAATCTATCTATTAATCATATATTGGGTGGCGTAGATAGAGGGGGTGGCGCCGTGCGCCCTTAATGGATGGGCCGCCCCTGATCGACGCAAAGCCTGAGTCTTTTTACAGCTTTGATAAATATGGTATATGTATCACTGAGTGTTAAAGTCAATATGAATTAATTTACTGGAACCTCATATAATCTTTATCATGTTATCCACTTCATGACCAGAGTCAGAACACACCTTAACGCTCCAAACCCAATTTTGCAACTGTACCCCCACGGGAGCCGCTGGTGATGATGAGTCCTCTGTTCTGCCATGACTCTTAAAACCTCTTGGTCACCACTGACACTCCCGGTTAGAGGTAGAGGCAGGGGCGTATGTACAGGGGTCGCAGGGGTCGCCATTACGACCCAGCCCCATGCTCAAGGGGGCCCATGCAGCCCCCCCCCCATACACCTGGATAGGAGAGCGGCAGGGACAGCGACATGTAGAGGAACCGATCCTCCATGTAGCCGCTAAATGTCCGCTTCTCCTCCTCTTGCTCCCACAGACATTCAGCAGCTGTGGGAGGGAAATGAAGGCCATCAGTTCCTTCACATGCCGCTTCAACCACCTCCTTATCCCTGTCCTGCTGCCCGGGCCTCAGTGTGTTTCCCTGACCCCCCCCCCCCCCCACCCCACAGCGCTGTTGGGTTTCCCTCTCCCACCTCCCGCCAGCTGCTGCGGGGGACTTGTCAGGATGGAGAGCGAGGAAGAGCCCAGTAAATGTGTGTTGCAGCCCCTTCCTTGTCTTAATGAATAGAGTCAGTGATCTGTACCGATCACTGATTCTGTTTTTATTTTTTTATTCATAGCCAAAGCATAGTAAACTATTTTCTATGCTTCAGTTTATGAATGAACAGGAAGCCTCTGTACAGAGCTTTTCCTGTTCATTCATATTGTTCAGCTGAGGCTGCAAAGAAAGGGACTGATGAATGTGTCCTCAGTCTCTTTCTCTGTCTCAAAAGTGAGACATCAGAGGTCTGTTTAGACCACTGATATTTCACCAAAGCCCCCCAATGGGAGTCTTAAAAACAAGTGTATGTAAAAATGAATAAAAAATAAAATTGTGAAAAAAATATAAATACATAAAAAAATGGTAAAAAAATAATAAAAAGTAAAACAACAAAAATAAAAAACGACTGACACCAGTGGCGGAACTACCAGGGTCACAAAGGTTGCGCTTGTGACTGGGCTCTGGCATGCAACTGCTGTGGGGGGAACCCAGGAGAGCAGGAAGGTGGGAGAAAGGGCCCCAGGATCAGTGGAAAGGGCCCCCAGTCGGGGGGCCAGGGCAGCCCTTCATGAGCACCAGGGCCCTGAAGGCTCTACTTACACCTCTGGGTAGCTGGATACCTTAAGTATTAGTAAGTCACCATTGATATACTAATGCACAGAAATTAGGCCACAAACTACCACATTGGAGGGTAAATAAATGCATTATGTCGAAGCAGGTAAACAGTACAAGACTTAGAATCAAGCAATGGAGCACTCAAGAGTTTCAAACTAAGTAAAGTGAACACTGGCCTACAACAGGATGGATAAACTGAACTGCGGCGGTGTTCAATCAAGATTTTACTGAGATAACCAATAAGGAGTGGGATAAGACCAAGTTAATGCAATAATAATGTCCTTGAGGGCACTTCTGATACCCCAGATGTGGGTGTCCATTAATGTTCCTGGGCGGGGTACCCCTAGATGGCGGTGCCTAAAGTACCTGGGGCCTGAATGTTAGTGTAGAACTTCTTGCGGTGGGGCCCTTCTGTCAATGGTGCACATGAGTCTGTCCCTTTAAAAATATGCGGTGATAGCTGCAGGGCTGCTAAGTAGTGACCAATCTCCGTGGAAATGGATGTAGCAAGGAGGTAAGTGTTGTATCTCCTCTCCCCACTACTAGCAGGCAACAGATCAGGTTCCATGCGCTTGGCAAGTCCAGACGTCAGGTCCTGTTGGCTCGATCGCTCTAGCAGCAGGTCTGTCTTCCCTCTGAGGCAGGGGAGAGAAACAAGAAATCCACACTGGCTGTGGCACCCTGCTACACAACTTTGACATCTGTACATATCATCACAACGACTTGTTGTATCCAGGTGGGTTATACCGCATTTGTTTTTGCAGGGTTTTCGGGACCGATCGGGCTTTAATTTGGTGGTAAATAGGAATGGATGTCTCCTGATTTATTAATTTTTGTCATTGAAGGGAAACTAGCCCAAAATAGTAAATAAAATATTTTTTTAAACTTTAGCTGTGCAGTTTATGCCATTACCATGACCCACCATCAAAACAATCTGCAAAATAAATTCTCCTACTCCTGACGATCGTGCTAATACCACCTATGTGGCTGTTATTTGTTCTTTTGTATTCAGGGTAGGGCCAAGAAACAATAGTACGCATTTTGCTTTTTGTTTGCTTTTTTAACCCCCTTCCTGCCCCTGCCAATTTTCACCTTTCAGCGCTCTCACACTATGAATGACAATTACTCAGTCATGCAGCATTGTACACAAAGGACATTTATATCATTTTTTCACACAAATAGAGATTTCTTTTGGTGGTATTTAATCACCTCTGGGGTTTTATTTTTTGCTAAATAAACAAATAAAGGCCAAACATTTAAAAAAAAAAATTTTCTTTGTTTCTGTTATAAAAATGTTGCAAATAAATAATCTTTCTTCATGAATTTAGACCAAAATGTATTCTGCTCCATTTCTCATTTCTTTGGTGAAAATACCCCAAATCAGTGAATATTATTTAGTCTGTAGGAAAGTTATAGAGTCCCCAACCACTAAATATATATATATATATATATATATATATATATATATATATATATATATATATATATGAATGAAAATCGATCAATCCTGATGTACTGACGGCTGGTCTTATTTTTTGAGACCCTGAAATGTCAGGACAGTAGAAATACCCCCCAAAAAATGAGTTTTTTGGAAAGTAGACAATCCAATGTATTTAGTAAGAGGCATGGGGAGTTTTTCCCACAATTCTTTGCAAAATGAAGATTTTTATATTTTATTTTTTTCACTAAATTGTCATATTAACAAGTTATTTCTCACACACAGCATAGGCAAACTTACAACTACACCCCAAAATACATTCTGCTACTCCTCCCGAGTATGGCGATACCACATGTGTGAGACTTTTACACAGCCTGGCCACAGACAGAGGCCCAAAATGCAGGGAGCACCTTCAGGGGTTCTAGGGACATAAATTACACATCTCATTTCTTGACTACCTATTTTGAAGGGCCTGGAGCACCAGGACAATAGAAATGCCCACAAAATGACCCAATTTTGGAAAGAAAACAACCCATAATGAGTCTTTTGAACATGTCATTTTTTATTCCACAAGTTTTTGTAAAATGTGCTAAGAAACTGCGCATTTTTTACACATTTTTACGGCACTGACGGGCGCTGATGAGGATCCACTGATAGGGTGGCACTGATGAGCACTTACTGATGGGCACTGCATTAGTACTAATTGGCACTTTAGTGGCTCTGATGGGGCACTGTAGAGCACAGATGTGCACTGATGGGGCACTGTAGAGCACAGATGTGCACTGATGGGGCACTGTAGGGCACTGATGGGGCACTCAAGAGAACTGCTGGGCACTGATGTGGCACTGATGGGGCACAGATGTGCACTGATGGGACACTGCTGGGTACTGATGTGGCACTGATGGGGCATTGTAGAGCACTGATGGGGCACAGATGTGGCACTGTAAAGCACAGATGTGCACTGATGGGGCACTGTAGAGCACAGATGTGCACTGATGTGGCACTGTAGGGCACTAATGGGCACTTTAGTGGCACTGATGGGACACTGTCGAGCATAGATGTGGCACTGATGGGGCACATATGTGCACTGATGGGACACTGCAGAGCACAGATGTGCACTGATGGGGCACTGTAGGGCACTATTGAGGCACTGAAGAGAACTGCTAAGCACTGATGAGGTACTGTAGAGCATGGATGTGCCACTGATGGGGCACAGATGGGCACTAATGGGGCACTGCTGGGTACTGATGTGGCACTGATGGGGCACAGATGTGGCACTGCTGGGTACTGATGTGGAACTGCTGGGGCACAGATGTAGCACTGCTGGGCACTGCTTGGGCACAGATGTGCACTGATGGGGCACTGCTGGACACAGATGTGGCACTGATGGGTACTGATATGGAACTGCTGGGGCACAGATGTAGCACTGCTGGGGCACTGCTGGGCACTTGCAATATATGGAAAAAACCTCAAACAGCTTCACGCTGCAACTTCTCCCTCCTCTTCTCACACGTTCGCTGTGAGCAGCGGAGAGAACCGGACATGACGCCGGTTTGTTGAAAGTGATCACTCCATCACTGGATGGAGCGATCACGTGGTAAAGGGCCGCTGGGATTGGCCCTTTACCCCGATCCGAGAACCCGGCAAACACTGACACTCCCGTGTGAGCGCCCCAGGGTGCGCGCAGGGAGCGAGATTCTGGGAGGACGTCATTGTTCGCCCTCCCAGAATTATCCGAACACGCTGTAGCCATCATTCAATATAAACCTTTTTTCTTACCTTATTAACCTCTCAGCATCGGCGCCTCCTGTCCCTTTAAGAAGTTTATGACGTCGGGAGGTGGGGTGCAGCTTAAGATCACCTGACCGCCGTGATTCGGTCACCAAAAAACGGGTAAAAAGTCCAGTTTTGCGGCGCTTTCATAGCGCTTTTAAGACGCTGCCCATTCATTCCAATGGACAGGGGCGTTTTGGGAACGCTAAATACAGCGCTCCCAACCCGCCCCAAAGATGCTGCTTGCAGGACTTTTCGGTGTGAAAAGACACACTAGAATGAATGGAAGGGCGGCTTTCAGGCGCTCAGCAGAGGCTATTTCCAGCGCTAAAACACCTGAAAACCGCCCCAGTGTGAAGCTGGTCTTACAGTTTCTTTCCTTTCAGGATAAAGCTTTTACATAAATAAATAAAGGCTGATCAATGTAGGCACCCGCAGGGGCGGACTGACCATTGAGCCACTCGGGCACTGCCCGAGGGCCCTGGGCCACTAGGGGGCCCCATCAGGGTTGCCAGCCTCAGTAAAACCAGGGACAGTATGTAAAAATCTGTTTTTTTTTTTTACATCTGTCTCTGAAATGTCCCTTACCGACATCCTTTTGGTCTAAAAATCCCAAGATTATAGCTGCCCCACCTCTCCAGTACCTTCTCAGCCAATTGAAACATGTCTGTGTATACTGTGTGTACATGTATGTGTATACTGTGTGATTGTATACTGTGTGGCCCTATAATCTCTTATTGCCTGGGGGCCCCATAATCTCCTATTGCCCGGGGGCCCCATGAGTTGTCAGTCCGCCCCTGGGCAGCCCTGTCGGTGGTAAATGGTTTGTCTCATCCCTGTAACTGCAAGCGAGCTTGTGCTTTTGAAAAACAACAGACGTTGCTGGCTGGATCACCAGATGAAAACAGAAGAAAGAAATTCTAATATAAGAAAAAACGAATGCAGCCGTCACTTCTAAGAAATGGTAATCCGCGATATAATAAATGTTTGATGTTGGGTTTATTACGGCTTTGCCTGTCACATCGGTAGACGATGATGACGATCCATCTGGCTGAATGTGGGAAATTATAGATCTTTACCAATAAAAGTATAAAAACAAACGCTCGGACGAGATGGACATTCGTTGAACACGAAGCAAGAAGACGGTTTAGGAGATTGGTGACCGATCCGTTGCAGAGGACTAATAACCCACCACCCGCGGACGCGGACGATATATCTACTTGCGCAGGCATGGCTGACAGACGGCGGGCATAAAAGGATGAATATTTTATGTGTTTTTAATTTTACCGTCTACGGGGCCGATGTTTTCAGAGCCTCCACGTTCGTCTTTTGTCTGTGTAACTTCATAAATGTTGAAAGGTTTATCATTTTCACATCTCCGCTCCGGCTCCATTTTCCATCATCTTGTTTTATTAAGGCGGGAGCCGCTCCACAACTCCAGGTGTTTTTTTTTTTTTTTTTCTTCTTATTTGTGTGTCCTTTCATTTCCGAGCCCCAAGAACAGCAATCTCCATCCATATCAAAACTTTACTGGAGGTAAAAAAACAACAGAAAAGAACAGGTCTGTATTAAAGAAACAGAGGGGATGGAAAGGGAGGATTTCTGGGAAGTCTTAACGGTATATTTAGGGAGTCGCTGGTCCAGGACAAGCATGCAGTTAGTGATTTTTGTTTTTTAGTGGAACACTTTTTCTTCATTAGTAGTAAGTTCAAGCAAGTTACTCGGTATCACCCATGAAATGCAAGTCTTTGTTGACATAGTAAAAACTAGGGATGGGCCGAACACCCCCCCCCCCCGGATCGGTTCACATCCAGAACATGCGAACAGGCAAAAAAATTTGTGCGAACACCATTAAAGTCTATGGGAAACGAACATGAAAAATCAAAAGTGCTAATTTTAAAGGTTAATATGCAAGTTATTGTCATAAAAAGTGTTTGGGGACCCGGGTCCTGCCCCAGGGGACATGGATCAATGCAAAAAGAAGTTTTAAAAATGTCAGTTTTTTCGGGAGCAGTGATTTTAATAATGCTTAAAGTCAAACAATAAAAGTGTAATATCCCTTTAAATTTCGTAGCTGGGGGGTGTCTATAGTATGCCTGTAAAGGGGCGCATGTTTCCTGTGTTTAGAACAGTCTGACAGCAAAATGACATTTCAAAGGAAAAAAAGTCATTTAAAAGTGCTAGCGCTAGTGCCGGCTATTAATGAATTGTCGGTCCCGACAATACACTTAAAAGTCTTTGAAAGTCATTAAAAAAATTTTTTAAAAAAATGAGTGGGGGTCCCCCCAAATTCCATTACCAGGCCCTTCAGGTCTGTTATGGTTTTTAAGGGGAACTCGGCACCAAAATTTAAAAAAAAAAATGGCGTGGGGTTCCCCCAAAAATTCACACCAGACCCTTATCCAAGCACGCAACCTGGCAGGCCGCAGGAAAAGAGGGGGGGGGGGGGCGAGAGAGCGCCCCCCCTCCTGAACCGTACCAGGCCACATGCCCTCAACATGGGGAGGGTGTCCTAGACCACACAATTGTCAGTTAAAGTAACGCAGTGCCGTATCGCAAAAAATGGCCTGTTTGTTAAGGGGGTAAATCCTTTCCGGGGCTGAAGTGGTTAAAGTGTATTTTTCCCAAATAAATTGTGTTTAAAAAAAACGCTGCGCAAATATCGTGAGACATAAACTGTTGCAAAGACCGCCATTGTATTCTTTAGGGTTTCTGCAAAATAATAATAATAATATAATTGGGGGTATGGGGGTCACATGATAATGTTTGGGGGTTCTAAGTAATTTTCTAGCAAAAAATACAGAACAAATGTCAGGAAAGGGCGTGGTCTTAAAGTGGATAAATACTATGTAATATATAATATAATACTATATAATGTAACCTAATATAATGTAATTAATATTATCTCTCTTTCCTATTTATCTGACTTGCAATAACAGACTTTGTAACAATTAGGAATTGATGAAAAGCGTCTATTTATTGGGTCATCATCAGGTTGATTTGTTTCTCCTCTTCATATCATGGACAGGCTCTTGGATTCACCATTCTATTTTACATGAAGGATAATTCCGATAACGCCATGATTGGGCCTTATATTCCTTTTAATCAGGAAAACAGATCATTTCAGAGCATTACACGGACAATTGAAGGTAAGTACAGCAACTAATAAAACATCAGCTCAGTAATGAGAATTATAGGAGGAAATGCCATTTGCAGACTAGTGTCTCTTAAATAGAAATTATGGAACTTATGTAATGTGTAATGATAGAACTCATTACACATTATGGGTGGAATTAGGGCTGAAATTTAGCAAAAAACTTATTTTTCTTCAAACAAATGGCACCAAGGACAGTACTTATCATTGTCTCCTGTCATTTTTACCATTTTGACACTTTTTTTTGTGAATGTGTAGGAGTACAATGTACCCGATACCTATTCACATAGGGGGGAGGCGGAATCTGGGGGTCCCCCTGTTAAAGGGGGCTTCCAGATTCCGATAAGCCCCCCGCCAACAGACCCCCACAACCACCGGGCAAGGGTTGTGGGGATGAGGCCCTTGTCCCCATCAACATGGGGACATCCTCCCCATGTTGAGGGCATGTGGCCTGGTACGGTTCAGGAGGGGGGGGCGCTCTCTCATCCCCCCTCTTTTCCTGCGGCCTGCCAGGTTGCCTGCTCGGATAAGGGTCTGGTGTGGACTTTTGGGGGAACTCCACGCCATTTTTTTTTTTTAATTTTGGAGCCGAGTTCCCCTTAAAATCAGGTCTGGTATGGATTTTTGGGGGGAACCCCACGCCATTTTTTTTTTAAATTTTGGGGCGGAGTTCCCCTTAATATACATACCAGACCTGAAGGGCCTGGTAATGGAATTTTGGGAGACCCAAAATTTCCCCTGATGAAGTCACGTGTTGTGTGACGTCACGCGTAGGGACGGGACAGGCACCTATGCTGATTGAGGCTTACGAGCTCGCCGCTCGTCGGAGATACACAGTTTTTACACTGCTGTATTGTGAGTACCTATGTTTTAACTAATAAAAGCTAGTTTTAGCCTGACAATATTACACTATTTGGGACCTTCCTTTTTTTCATCTGCGCGCCCCCTTATCATCTGAGGGAATTATGCTCCGGACTAGGACCGCGAGGATAGAGGAGAAAATCAAAGGATGGTATTCTCAATACTGGTCATACGCTGTTACCCCATTACCTTAAGGTAAGGGGCCACTGCTTACTAGTTTGTGTGTGAACACGAAGAGGAGCACCATTTTGATTTATTTGAGCACTTCACTGCAATTACGTGGATGCTAGGAAGCCGGTTTCATTTTGTGAAGGAGGACTTTTTATGTTTAAGCACCTTGATTGATTTGATATCTATGCCTTATTAGTCACGTGGATTTTTATCGCACAAGTCACTTTGTGTTTGTTGCATGTATGCTACACATAGGATTTCACTGTTATATTGAATATTTTTGCACTTTATTTAGCAGGATTCACTCCTACATCTGCTGTTGCACCTTTTGTTGTTTTTACAGTTAATCTCTGGCTATGGATATCCACTGATAGTTACTATATATTATAGCACTTTGCACTTTCTGATTGGTGATTGGTTTTTACGCAGGATTGATCACACATATCCGTAACTGTTTACTTTGTATTCTCCATATTTTAGTGTTTTTTTAGCCCACTAGTATTTTATTATTTTAAGATTATTTGTGTTTTTTGCTAGGATTAGCGCAGCACCACTTTAATAATTTATAGGCCTCCTTGATATACCTAGGGTCAGCCCAGCTGGGGGGGGAGTGGTTGGGTGGAAGAAGCTGGAGATGGAGCACTAGGTTGTCGGGGCCTTTGAGGCACCCCCCCCAGTTTGGGGGGGTGCCCTTGGGCCTGTGGGGTTTGGGTGCAAGTCAGAGCATTTTTGAGTAACAAAGAAGGATCTGGACAGGAGGCACAGAGAGGGACCGAGAAGGAAAACGGGAGCTAGTGTTTCCTGGCAAGCCTCCAGGAGGGATCCACCAGAGTGAAGCCAGGAGGGCTGGTGAGTGGCAGGCACAGTTGGGAAGGCTGGGGAGGCATGCTGGAGCGGATTGGGAGAGTGCAGTCTGAGATGGATGTAGAGCCAGCAGGAGAGACTGTGATGTCATAGCCAGTGAAGTCACGCATCTGCAGCCAGGAGGGCTGGCAAGGCCTGAAGAGGACTGACTGGGAACAGTAGTCCACCAAGGTCAGCTAGCACTAAAGACTTTCCTATTTTTGCTACACTAAAGAGGCCCACATTCCTTGCCTGCAAATGGCAGTTGCTAAGGCCTGACAGAGTCAGAGTTGGGCCTACCATGTGCTAGCTGTACTAGGAACCAACTATTGGACAGGAGAGAGAAGAACAGTCTACAAATAAGCATTGTGCTGGAGGAGATTGGAGCTCTAGAAGTTTAAATAGAGGTTCCCACTGATCATCTTATTATATATATAATTTCTTGTAGTCAGGGCTGCCTTTAATATTGATTGGATCCTGGGAAAACATTTTCTTGGGTCCCTGCCCCCCCCCCCTCGCCCCGCTCTCGGACATATAATAAATAGCAACTAGACTCAAAATAAATTTACTGCAGCAGATCAGGCAGCAATTGCGATTGGTTGTCAGAGATTACATCATATCATTTCCGCTCACTGATTGGTTTTCGGAGGTTACTGCACATCATTACTGCTCACTGGTTGTTAGAGGTTACTGTACATCATTACTGCTAACTAATTGGTTTCTACAGGTTGCTACAAATCATTATTGCTCACTGATTGGTTGCTAGAGATTACAGCAAATCATTACTGTTTACTAATAGGTTCCTAGAGGTTACTGCACATTATCACTCTGTATCAAATTGTGGGTGTGGCCAAACTGCACCAACATTGTAGCATTGTTACTTTCCAGTAGTTCAGGTGTGAACTATATACAGAATAGTGCGCTACATACGGAGTGCAGGGTTGAGGAGTGCACTAAGTACGAAGTGCAGGATTGAGGGGTGCGCTATGTGCAGAGTGCAGGGTTGAGGGGTGTGCTATGTGCAGAATTGAGGGGTTCGCTATGTACAGAGTGCAGGGTTCAGGAGTGTGCTATGTGCAGAGTTGAGAGCAGCGCTATGTACAGAGTGCAGGATTGAGGGGTGCGCTATGTGCAGAGTCGAGGGGTGCACTATGTGCAGAATGTATGGTTGAGGGGTGCACTATGTGCAGAATGCATGGATGAGGGTAGCTCTATGTGCAGAATGCAGGGTTGAGGGTTGCGCTTTGTGCAAAATGCATGGATGAGGGGTGCACTATGTGCAGAATGCATGGATGAGGGGTGCGCTATTTGCAGAATGCATGGATGAGGGGTGCGCTATGTGCAAAATGCATCGATGAGGGGGTGCACTATGTGCAGAATGCATGGATGAGGGGTACGCTATGTGCAGAATGCATGGATGAGGTGTGCGCTATGTGCAGAATGCATGGATGAGGGGTGCGCTATGTGCAGAATGCAGGGTTGAAGGCTGCGCTATGTGCAGAATGTATGGATGAGGAGTGTGCTATGTGCAGAATGCACTGATGAGGGGTGTGCTGTACATCCAAGTCACCCCCCCAGGTACAAAGCTCTCCTCCCTCCAGTTCGGAGCTCACCCCCTCCCCCCAAGAGCAGAAGAACAGACCCAACTCACATCATGTCTGTCCATGCAGCTGCTGGTCTCTGGAGGAGCTTCCGCTTGTGTGGATGCCCCGCCCCCTCCCTCCTCTGCTCTCACAGAGATCGATGTGTGGAGCAGGGAAGGGTCTGAATGGCTGCATGGAGAGGAGCGCTGTCAGAAGCAGCGCTCCTCTCCCGGAGGACAGTAGTGAGCAGCCAGCGTGACTAGCGCTGGAGGTGACGGATCTTCGGCGGCCAGTGGGCAGCAGCGCAAGCTCAAGGGGCAGCTGCTTTGGGCCCCCCAACAATGACAGGGCCCAGGGCAGCTGCCCCTTTTGCCCTGCATTAAAGATGGCCCTGCTTGTAGTTGGTGACCAGTTTTGCACACGAGGGATTTTGGTCCACACTTCTTTACAGATCTTCTCTAAATCCTTAAGGTTTCTTGGCTGTCGCTTGGCAACTCGAAATTTCAGCTCCATCCATAAATTTTCTATAGGATTAAGGTCTGGAGACTGGCTAGGCCACTCCATGATCTTAATGTGCTTCTTCTTGAGCCACTCCTTTGTTGCCTTGGCGGTATGTTTTGGATCATTGTCATGCTGAAAGACTCATCCATGACCCATCTTCAGTGTTCTGGATGAGGGAAGAAGGTTCTCATCCAAAATTTTACAATACATGGCCCCGTCTATTGGCCCCTCAATGTGGCAAAGTTGGCCTGTACCTTTAGAAGAGAAACAGCCCCAAACCATCATGTTTCCACCTCTGCGCTTGACTGTAGATATGGTGTTCTTAGGGTCATAGTCAACACAGGGTCATAGTCAACAGTGAGTCGCGTTAAAGGCAAAGAGCTCATCTGATCAAAGCACTTTCTCCCAATCCTTCTCAGAATCATTTAGATGTTCATGGGTGTGATTGTACATGTGCCTTCTTGAGGAGGGAGTCTTGCCGTGTTTGGAGTAAAAAAAATGCTGACTATGACCCTAAGAACACCATCCTTACAGTCACACACGGAGGTGGAAACGTGATGCTTTGGGGCTGTTTCTCTGCTAAAGGAACAGACCGACTTTGCCGCATTAAGGGGCCAATGGACGGGACCATATATTGTAAAATCTTGAATGAGAACCTTCTTCCCTCAGCCAGAACACTGAAGATGGGTCATGGATGGGTCTTCCAGCATGACAATGACCCAAAACATACCACCAATGCAACAAAGGAGTGGCTCAAGAAGAAGCACATTAAGGATTTAGAGAAGATCTGTAAAGAAATCCATCCTGAGATCTGTGCAAACCTGGTCACCAACCACAAGAAATGTCTGACTTTTGTGCTTGCCAACAAGGGTTTCTCCACCAACTACTAAATCATGTTTTTTTTTTCCATATAAGTCATGTTATGCAGTCCTGACCTCAACCCGATAGAACACCTTTGGGATGAATTAGAGTGGAGACTGCGAGCTAGGGCTTCTCATCCAACATCAGTGCCTGACCTCACAAATGCTCTTCTGGAAGAACGGTCAAACATTCCCATAGACACCCTCCTAAACCTTGTGGGCAGCCTTCCCAGAAGAGTTGAAGCTGTTATAGCTGCAAAGGGTGAGCCAACTCAATATTGAACCCTATGGACTAAAGTCTCGTACACACGATCGGATTGTTGGCCAACAGAGCGTCAGACTTTTGTCTGAAGGGCGTGTGCCGAGAACTTGTCTTGCATACAAACGGTACACAATTCTCGGCCAACAAACACAAGCGTAGTGACATACTACGTGGAATTTCAGCTCTTGAGTGCCACCCTTTGGGCTCCTTCTGCTAATGTCATGTTTTTTGAGCATTGATTCCGAGCATGCATGTTTGTACTTTGGACTTCTGTGTGACGGACTTGTGTACACACGATACGAATATCTAACAACAGACCGTTGTCCGCCAAAAATGTACTAACCTGCCATCCAACATTTGTTGGTGGAAAGTTGGACAACAATTGTCTGAAGGAGCGTACTAACGGTCGGATTTTAGGCAAACAGTCTGTCATCACACAATTCCCCGACGAAAAAAACTATTGCGTGTACGAGGCTTAAAGGGGTTGTAAAGGTTCCCGTTTTTTCACCTTAATGCATCCTATGCATTAAGGTGAAAAAACACCCGATGCTTACTGGCCCCCCAACCCCCCCCCTCGTATACTTACCTGAGCCCTCAAAAGTCCTGTGTCGAGAAGGTGGTGGTTTCTCGGATCTTCTCGGCCCAGTCTTCTCAGCTCTTCATTGGATAGATTGATGGCAGCACAGCCAATGGCTCGCGCTGCTGTCAATCAAATCCAAATGACTCGGCCGCCGGGGGGGGCGGGACGGAGACATACACTCTGTGTCTATGGACGCAGAGTGTATGAGACTGGAGCGCTCCCGCAAGGTAACCCCCTCGGGAGAGAGCTTCCCGAGGGGGTTAGCTATTGTAGGGAGGAGCCGAGAGAGCTGCCGTGGGACCCCAGAACAGGAGGATCGGGGCCACTCAGCAAAATGAGCTGCACAGGGGAGGTAAGTATGACATGTTTGTTATTTTTAAAAAATAATAAATGAACCTTTACAGCAACTTTAAGACTGGGATGCCATTAAAGTTCACATGCGTGTAAAGGCAGGTGTCCCAATACTTTTGACAACATAGTGTATATTTCCCCACTACAGGACGCATCACTAACCATAAATGCCAACGCCACAGCATATTAACCCATGGATTAGCAGACATTAACCCTTTATTACACCAAACAACCATCACTTATAGGCACCTTCCTACAAGCCTGCTTCCAGACTCTGATAGTACGTAGCCCAGGCACTGAGAAAATACACGGTATCTAATATCGAGCATCTACTTCTGTTGATGGAACCGTAGAGAGCACAATAGCACAGATCAGAATGGCAATTACAGAAATATCTACATCCATTTTAATCCGTCATGTGATCAGCGAGATCCAGCTTAGCTGTGAGTAGAGGGAACATTGTACACTTCCAGAATCTAAATGAATTGTATGAGGTACGCTGATTGTAGTACAGATCGTTTCTGTCTGATAGAGCTCACGTAGTCCACTTACCAGGACTTCATATTGATCCCCAACACAGGTGACTGCCGTCTCTGAACTGAGAAATTCATTTATAATTTCTTTTTTTTCCCCGTCTAAGGAAGTCGGGATGAAAATGCATTTTTTGTTGTGTCTTCTAGAGATGAAATATACTCCGCAGGACCAGAAGATAAAATAAGAGGAAGGAAATGGGCGTTGGTGACAGCCAATCAGTTCAATTGAATTATTGAAATTTGAGTAATTACAAGACAGGTGACTTTATGTTGAGGACACTCTTGGAGAGAAGGTGTATGCGGGACGATGGTTCCAGAGGGGGAATAACGTCAGTTGGCATGCTAAACAGACCTGGGAATGGAAATCAATGTGGAGGACTGGTCTAGATGGTCCATTATATTGCACTAGGGCAGTGGTCTCCAAACTGCGGCCCTTTGTTTGCCCTTATCTGGCCCTTGGGACAATATTCCAACCTCTGACATTAACAATGGGGTATTTTTCCTCCCAGTGACACCTATGATGGAGCATAAATTCTTCCTCTGACGGCAATTATGGAGGACTATTCCTTCCTCTAACACCAAATATGGGGCACTACTCATTTCAGTGACACCAATGATGGGGCACTATTCTTCCCATAGACACCAACAATGAGGGAACTATTCCTCCTACAGACACCAACGATGGAGGCACTATTCCTGGCACAAATATTATTAATTGGGCGCTATTCTGCCACCTCAAGCCAGCCATTCTGGATTCTTTCCCAGGTAGAGTGGAACCACCTCCGCCACCGGTAACTTGTGAAGGGGAAACAGAATACAAGTTGGAATCAGTTCTGGATTGCAGAAAACAAGGTAGTACTTGATCAAGTGGAAGGAGTCTCCACCCGCAGAAAGCTCCTGGGAACTGAAGTCCAATGTCCTTCGGGAATTGAATGCCAGATATCCCAAAAAATTGCCCAGATGTGAATCCAGAGGCTGCCCGTCACGAGGGGGCACTGTCAGGGCACCGTTCATGGTGCTAGAAGACCTGGCATCCCCGTCAACACTTTACATGGCTGCTGGAATGCACTGGTGCGCGCACGGGTGCGCCTTGGTGCGAGCTAGCATGCACACATGGGCACTAATCATAATCAGGGCACTCCCCCAATGAAGACTGGCACCCAGGGGCCTTTATATAGAAGCCAGTCCTTGGCTGAAGTTGCTGATTGATCTTCAGCTTGTTACCTGTATTCCTGTAATTCTTTGCTTCTGTAAACCTTAGTTACTGACCAGTCTTGTTCCTGACCAGTATCCTGCCTGTCTCTAGTCCTTGACCCCGGCTCTTCTTACGGATTCTCTCTGCCTGTTTCTAGTGTTTGACCTCGGATTCCCACCTGACTTCGTCTGCTTTGTTACCCACCTGGCTCCTGATCCTGGCTTGTGTCGACTACCCTTCTGTCTCAGTGATTCTACAGATCTGTCACATCTCACAGGCACCACATGCCTGCCGTCTCTGTTCAGCACATCAGCAGTATCCCTGAGTCCCTCTGCTAGCAACTCTACAGCCAACTCTGTGTAACTTGTGTGCCCGACTCCTGCTGTCTCACTGCCAGGGGAGTCCGGAACTTAGCCACAAGGGAAGCCCTCTCTCCATTGGCCTCCAGCACCTGGTACGTGATAACTGTGTTCCGGCAGTGGGATGAAGATTTCCTGTCCCATGCCCAGAACAAAATTGACGGGGACTGAGTGCTGCTCAGCCATTCACAGGAAGCTTTGTATTCTATGAATGAATTCAAAGCTTCCTCTGATTGGCTGAGGCAAAGAGGCGGGTGGGTGATGTTATGATCTCCACTTCAGCCTCTCTCATTGGCTAAGGTGGAGAGGCAGATGGATAATGTTATGATCTCCAGTTCAGCCAATCAGAGAAAGCTTTGTATTCATTCATAGGCAATCATATGAATGAATCGTGGCCGTGTTGTGTTTCTAGGACACGGCGTGACCCCGATCTCTGCAAACAGCTGATGACGTGCCTCTTTAACCATGTGATCAGCTGTGGCCAATCACAGCCGGTCACATGTAAATGCGGAAGTGCCGTTATTCATCTCTCCTCACCTCTCACTGACATAGTGTGTGGTGAGGAGTGCCGATCAGCGGGATCTCCTCGCAGGGGAGACCAGGGCAGGTAATCAGGGCACTGATCATCAGTGCCCTGATTACAGGAAAGCCCCAGCAGTGCCCATTAGTGCCACCAATTAGTGTCCATCAGTGACAGCAATCAGTGCCCATTAGTATTGCCAGTCAGTGCAGCCTTTCAGTGCCCATCAGTGCTGCCCATCAATGCCCATCAGTGCCTCCCATCAGTGCCCATCAGTGCCACCCATCAGTGCCTCCCATCAGTGCCCATCAGTGCCACCCATCAGTGTCCATCAGCGGCACCCATCAGTGCCCACCAGTGCTGCTCACCAGTGACGCCCATCAGTGCCCATCAGCACAGCCCATCAGTGCCCACCAGTGCCGCATATTAGTGCCCACCAGTGCCACCTATCAGTGCGGCATATTAGTGCCTCCTCATCACTGCCACCTAATCAGTGCCCAAATGTTCCACCTCATCAGCGCACATCAGTGAAGGAGAAAAATTACTTATTTACAAAATTTACTGACAGAAACTAAGAAAAACTTTTTTTTTTTCAAACTTTTTGGTCTTTTTTTCTTTTTTTTTTTTAGTAAAAAATAAAAAACCCAGCAGTGATTAAATGCCACCAAAATAAATCTCTATTTGTGTGAAAAAATAATTAAAAAACGAATTTGGGTACAGTGTTGCATGACCGCGCAATTGTCATTCAAAGTGCGACAGCGCTGGAAGCTGAAAAATGGCCTGCGCAGGAAGAGGGGTGAAAGTGCCCGGTATTGAAGGGGTTAAAGTTTATGTGTATATAGAAAGGTGAGGTAGAGGAACACATTGTAGGTCAACAAAAATCATTTATGGATTTCAATTCCTTCAACATGCTTGCTTTTTTATATTTGTATTCTGAAATTTGTATAGTTGTTAATCGGGTCTCTTTAAAACATCCTGTCTCTAACTGAAACCTTAGACTAGACATGTGCACTGTAGTTTGTGTTTATTTTGACTTTTTCGTTTTTCGGGTCATTCGTTATGATCGCAATTCGTAAATTTGTAAATTCTAAAAAAATTGTAAATTCTAAAAAAAGTGTAAATTCTAAAAAAATTGTAAATTCTAAAAAAAATTGTAAATTCTAAAAAAAATGAAATTCGGAAATAAAAAAAATTGTAAATTCTAAAAAAATAGTAAATTAAAAAAAAATGGAAATTCGGAAATTCGAAAACAATCGGAAATTCAAAAATTCGACAACCCAAAAATTTGAAAATCTGAAATAATGACTAACTAATAAATAACTTAACTATTACTAACTATTCAATTATAGGTATTGGAAATTCTAATACCTATCATTTAATAGCTGGTAATAGATATGTGCAATTAATTTCTTTCCAAATTCGTTTTTTAACAAATTCCGACAAATTCGTTCATTTGAAAAAAAATAACTTAATGAAAACCCATTTAAGAAACTTTTCCCGAATATTCGTAAATTTGAATATTCAAAAATTCGTAAATTCGTAAAAATTTGTAATCTCGTAAGTTTGTAAAAAATCGTAAATTTAAAAAAAATCGTAAATTCGAAAAAAAACAAAACGGAAATTTGAAAAGAATCGAATTCGAAATTTGTAAATTCGAAAATCTGAAATTATAACTATCTAATAAAAATATAACTATTACTAACCTAGTAATAGTTAAGTTATTATTAGTTAATTATTATTTCAGAATTTCAAATTTTTAGGTTTTAGAATTTCCGAATTTCCAATTTCTTTCGAATTTCCGAATTTACATTTTTTTTTCAAATTTACGAATTTTTGAATATTCGAATTTACGAATATTCTGAAAAGTTCGTTACACAGGTTTTCGTTAATTCGGTTATTTCCGAATTAAGGAATTTGTCAAAATCCGTTAACCCCTTCAATACCGGGCACTTCCCCCCTTCCTGCCCAGGCCAATTTTCAGCTTTCAGCGCTCTCACATTTTAAATGACAATTGCGCGGTCATGCTACACTGTACCCAAACAACATTTTTATCATTTTGTTCCCACAAATAGAGCTTTTTTTGGTGGTATTTGATCACCACTGCGGTTTTTATTTTTTTGCTGAACAAATAAAAAAAGACCGAAAATTTTGAGAAAAAAAAAAGTTTTTCTTTGTTTCTGTTATACAATTTGTAAATAAGTAAGTTTTCTCCTTCACTGATGGGCACTGATGAGGCTGCACTGACGGGCACTGATAAGGCGGCACCGATGAGGTGGCAATGATGGGCACTGACGATGTGCACTGATAGGCGGCACTGATGGGCACTGATAGGTGGCACTGATATGCAGCACTGATGGGCATTGATAGGCGGCACTGATGGGCACTCATAGGTGGCACTGATCGGCTCCCCTCTACTCGCGTCTGTCAAATGCGAGTGAGGAAAAGCCGATAAACGGCTCTTCCTGTTTACACTGAGATCAGATGTGATTGGACACGGCTGATTATGTGGTAAAGAGCCTCCATCAGTAAGTGGCTCTATACTGAGATTGGTAACAAAGTGTGACAGACTGACACGCCGCACAACCGATCGCCGGGCTGCGCCCCCCCCCCCCACGAGCGAGCGATTTCAGCTTATCCTGCCGGGCGTCATATGACGTCCGGTCAGGATATCTGAACCACCGCCCCAGCCGGGTGGGAAGTAGTTAAAAAACTAATTTGGGACGCAACAAATTGCACATGTCTACCTTAGACAGACCCACGGACAGAGAGAAGAGTCATTGTGTTGAAACATTCACCTGTGTTTAAATTTCAGCTTGAGCTATAGAGCTCAGTTAACAACAGTATTTTTTTTACAGAAGCAAAGAAGCTGAAAGTAAACATGGGAAAAGGACCCAAGAACTCCACCTTCTGGACGCATAGCATAACACATAATATACATATACAGCATTTTTATATTAAATCTATACAAAATACTAAATCTATACAAATCTGCTGCACGTTCCCTTTGAAGGAAGGCCTTTGTGCTATGTGGGAAATTCGGATGATTTGCCTCGCTGCAAATTTTCTAACACTAACAATGAAGCCACAAAGAAAACTAGGAAATAAATAAGTGTGGAACGATGAGAAGATGTTCGGAATCTACTTAGCACCTTAAATGTACATCGAGTGGTGAAGCAACCTGTAAACAAAATCAATCAAGCTTTGTCTTGTCTAGCGAACCATGGGATGAGAGAAAACCGATGGATTTTTCACCGCTCTTTCTACATCTGTGACCATTTAGTAAAAAAATACAACCTCATCTCTAAATGCATTTTCACCAGCCGAATTCCGGAGAAAGGAAGAGAACAACAAAGAAACTGTGGGCTACATCAAGATCTGAGATTTGGTGCCGGGCGGAGGAGCAGCGTGAGAGAAAATTGATATATGTCCTGAAATAATGTATTTTGCAGATCAGCAAGCAACAATTATTATGCTGGCTATTGTGTTTTATTAGAAGATACAAAGGATAAAAGAAAATAAAACATAAGAAAGGAATAAGAAATGAGGATTAAAGACGCATTCCACCAGCACTGGAAATAATAGATTTAATATCTACTATATGGGCAAAAGTTTGTAAAGGTCCCACCACATGATGCGGTCACAGGAAAGTCTATATTAATACTCCATCGTACAAAGACATTGTAGACAATCGTGCTCTTCCATCCTTGTGGTAAAAGTTTGTCGAAGACCCTTTTCTGTTCCACCATGACTGTGCCCCCACGTGTACAAAACCAGTTCCATAAAGACATGGTTTGACCAGTTTGGTGTGGCCAAAGACCAGTGTCCTGCACAGAGCCCTGACCTCAACCCTACTGAATGCCTTGGGATGAATTGCAAACTCCGATTGTGAGCCAGGTCTTCTCATCCAACATCAGTACCTGACCTCACAAATGGGCATAAATTCCCCCAGACACCCCAAAATATTGTGGAAAGTCTTCCCAGAACAGTAGAGGCTGTTAAAGGAGGCAACTCCATATTAGTGACCATAGGGAGGAACTCCATAATAATGGCCATGGCTTTTAAAACGAGATGTCCAGCTCCATACTGACATGGCAACCAGTTTGGTGTAGAGGAACTTGAGTGTCCTGCACAGAGCCCTGACCTCAACCCTTCTGCACACCAATTATGAGGTCTGTATTATGAGGTCTTCTTATCCAAGATCAGTCCGGCTCTTTGTGGCTCATGAATAAAGAATGCTATAGCATTACTGGAAATTGGGTCATCCAACGCCAAACAGAGCCCTCAACTCAAACCTACTGAACACCTATTATGATCCAGGTCTTCTCATCCAACTTCATTCCTGCCCTTGGTGGCTCATGAATAAAGAACTCTAACATTATTTGAAACGGGGTCATCCAACTCCAAACAGATAATATGGCTCAGTGTTCCTGAACCCCACTTAGGATGATGTCGTTCAGGTGTCTCAAGTGAAAGGTCCTGTTAATACAACATCATACAAAGACATTGGAGACAATTGTGGTCTTCCATCCTTTTGGTAACAGTTTGGTGAAGACCCTTTTCTGTTTCACCATGACTGTGCCCCCCCCACCTCCCCAGCTCCATAAAGACGTGGTTTGACCAGTGTGGTGTGGCCAAACACCAGTGTTCTGCATAGAGCCCTGACCTCAACCCTACTGAATGCCTTTGGGATGAATTGGAAACTCCGATTGTGATCCAGGTCTTCTTATCCAACATCAGTACCTGACCTCACAAATGAGCATACATTCCCCCCCAGACACTCCAAAATATTGTGGGAAGTCTTCCCAGAACAGTTATTATGGAGTTCCTCCCCAGTGATCATGGGGAGGAACTCCATAATAATGGCCATGGCTTTTAAAATGAGATGTCCAGCTCCATACAAACATGGTAACCAGTTTGGTGAGGAGGAACTCGAGTGTCCTGCACAGAGCCCTGACTTCAACCCTTCTGCACACCAATTATGAACCAGGTCTTCTTATCCAACATAAGTCCTGCTCTTGGTGGCTCATGAATAACCGGTTCCCGCCCGGCCTATTGTAGAATGACAGCCGAGTGGGACCTCTCTTGTTCTGGGAGGACATCATATGTGAAGTGTGAAAAATGGGAAGAAGAACAGTTACTTACCTAATGCAAATGTTATGCAAAATTTTACAACAGAAATGTAGAAAAAGGTATTAAAAAAAAAAAATAGTCGTTTCCGTTTGTTTAGCAAAAAATAAAAAATCCAGTGGTGATTGAATACCACCAAAAGAAAGCTCCATCTGTCTCAAAAAAATGACCGTGCAATTGTCATTCAAAGTGTGACAGCACTGAAAGCTGAAAATTGGCCTGGGCAGGAAGGGGGTAAACCTGTCCAGTATTGAGGTGGTTAAAGAACCCTATACCATTACTGGAAATTGTGTCATCCAACTCCAAACAGATCCCTGACCTCAAACCTACTGAACACCTGTTATGATCCAGGTCCTCTCATCCAACTTCATTCCTGCCCTTGGTGGCTCATGAATAAAGAACTTTAACATATTTGGAAATGGGGTCATCCAACTCCAAACAGATAATATGGCTCAGTGTTCCTGAACCCCCTTCAGATGATGTAGTTCAGGTGTCTCAAGTGAAAGGTCCTGTTAATATTACATCTTACAAAGACATTGTAGACAATTGTGGTCTTCCATCCTTTGGTAACAGTTTGGTGAAGACCCTTTTCTGTTCCAGCATGACTGTCCCCCCCCATGTACAAAGCCAGCTCCATAAAGACATTGGTTGTCCAGTTTGATGTGGAGGAACTCAAGTGTCCTGCACAGAGCCCTGACCTTAGCCCTACTGAACACCTTTAGGATGAATTGAAACACCAATGGTGAGCCAGGTCTTTTCATCCAACATCAGTCTTTTCCTTACAGTCTCATGACTAAAAAACCCTACCAATAATGGTAAGTCTGCATGTAAAGCACACATCTTAGAGTCCAAAAAAGGTTCATTCCACTGAAACCGAGAAACTATATGGCCCATCCTCTGTGGACACCACCCCAGATTGTTGAGTTCAGGTGTCTCCAGTGAAGGATACTAGTAATACCCCATCATACAAAGACATTGTAGACAATTGTATTCTTCCATCATTTTGGTAACACTTTGGTGAAGACCCTTTTATGTTCCAGCATGACTGCCCCCCCCCCCCCCATGTACAAAGCCAGCTCCATAAAGACATTGGTTGACCAGTTTGGTGTGGAGGAACTCGAGTGTCCTGCTGTCCTGCACAGAGCCTCCCTACTGAACACCTTTGGGATCAATTGGAATGCTGATTGTGAGCCAGGTCTTCTAATCCAAACACCAGTGCCTGACCTCACAAATTACCACAGACACCCTCCAAAATTTTGCAGAAAGCCTTCCATAAAGTGTGATACATATCCTAGCTGCAAGGGGTGCAACTCCTTATTAATGGTCAGGGCGAAGGAGGGCAACTCTATATAAATGACTAAGGTGAGAGGTGGCAACTCCATATTAATGGCCAAGGGGAGAGGGGGGCAACTCCGTATTAATGCCTTGTATGAAAGGGGACAACTCCATTTTAATGTTTATGGAAAGGAACTTCAAAGGAACAGTCATGTTTAACTCCATGTTAATAGTCTTAGTTTCAGAATGTGATGTCCAACAAGCTCATATACAGTATCTCACAAAAGTAAGTACGCCCCTCTCATTTTTGTAAATATTTTCTTCTATCTTTTCATGTGACAACACTGAAGAAATGACACTTGTCTACAATGTAAAGTAGTGAGTGTACAGCTTGTATAACAGTGTAAATTTGCTGTCCCCTCAAAATAACTCAAACACACAGCCATTAATATCTAAACCTCTGGCAACAAAAGTGAGTACACCCCTAAGTCAAAATCTCCAAATTGGGCCCAAAGTGTCAAAATTTTGTGTGGCCACCATTATTTTCCAGCACTGCCTTACCCCTCTTGGGCATGGAGGTCACCAGAGCTTCACAGGTTGTCACTGGAGCCCTCTTCCACTCCTCTATGACGACATCACGGAGCTGGTGGATGTTAGAGACCTTGCGCTCCTCCACCTTCCGTTTGAGGATGTCCCACAGATGATCAATAGGGTTTAGGTCTGGAGACATGCTTGGCCAGCCCATCACATTTACCCTCAGCTTCTTTAGCAAGGCAGTGGTGGTCTTGGAGGTGTGTTTGGGGTTGTTATCATGTTGGAATACTGCCCTGCGGTCCAGTCTCTGAAGGGAGGGGATCATGCTCTGCTTCAGTATGTCACAGTACATGTTGGCATTCATGGTTCCCTCAATGATCTGTAGCCCCCCAGTGTCGGCAGCACTCATGCAGCCCCAGACCATGACACTCCCACCACCATGCTTGACTGTAGACAAGACACACTTGTCTTTGTCCTCCTCACCTGGTTGCCACCACACACGCTTGTCACCATCTGAACCAAATAAGTTTATCTTGGTCTCATCAGACCATAGGACATGGTTCCAGTAATCCATGTCCTTAGTCTGCTTGTCTTCAGCAAACTGTTTGTGGACTTTCTTGTGCATCATCTTTAGAAGAGGCTTCCTTCTGGAACAACAGCCATGCAGACCAATTTGATGCAGTGTGCGGCGTATGGTCTGAGCACTGACAGGCTGACCCCCCACCCCTACAACCTCTGCAGCAATGCTGGCAGCACTCATACATCTATTTCCCAAAGACAACCTCTGGATATGACGCTGAACTCGTGACCTCAACTTCTTTGGTGGACCATGGCGAGGCCTGTTCTGAGTGGAACCTGTCCTGGTATACCGCTGTATGGTCTTGGCCACCGTGCTGCAGCTCAATTTCAGGGTCTTGGCAATCTTCTTATAGCCTAGGCCATCTTTATGTAGAGCAACAATTCTTTTTTTTTTCAGATCCTCAGAGAGTTCTTTGCCATGAGGTGCCATGTTGAACTTCCAGTGACCAGTATGAGAGAGTGAGAGCGATAACACCAAATTTAACACACCTGCTGCCCTTTGACACCTGAGACCTTGTAACACTAACGAGTCACGTGACACCAGGGAGGGAAAATGACTAATTGGGCCCAATTTGGAGATTTTCACTTAGGGGTGTACTGACCTTTGTTGCCAGCGGTTTAGACATTAATGGTTGGGTGTTAAGTTATTTTGAGGGGACAGCAAATTTACACTGTTATACAAGCTGTACACTCACTACTTTACATTGTAGCAAAGTGTCATTTCTTCAGTGTTGTCACATGGAAAGATAGAAGAGAAGATTTACAACAATGTGACTGAGGGGTGTACTTACTTTTGTCAGATACTGTAAGTTAAGGGGTGCACACACCTTTGAAGCTTTGACAGAGCTTTTCAGAGAAAAGGGGACAGGCTGGTGCTCTAAGTAATGTGTTTGTCTATATTTCAGGTTGAGCTATTGAACTCTGTAAACAATATACATTTTTAAATACAACAGCTAAGGACAGCCTAGAAAACAGAGCTCTCTGACCTCAACCCTTCTAAACACCTTTGTGGTGAATTGAAATATAAACATTATAGCATACATGATGATCCTGTTGCGAGTGTTCTCGATGATGTCACTCTATCTGTAATTTATCTTTCATGTACTGAACCTGAAGTATTCTTTCTCTTCTGTGTATTTTCTTTGAAAACCTTGGAAGCTGCCCTCTTAGGTTGAACATCAATTGAGGGATTATTTATTAAGGTCTACCTCATTTAGACCAATTTTATGAAAGCCAAACTCCATTTGTGAGATAAATGATAAAGCCTCTTTAATCTTTCTTTTTAATTTTCTTTCCTTGTCAAATTTGTTTATCGAATTTTAACAGTTAGCATTTCTTTTTTAATTTTCAAGCAGCAAAGGAGGAGAATATATTTTCTCCAGCTTGGGATGTCAATAAAAATCCGCTAGTTTGCCTTTCATCCTTTAGAAACAAACAAACAACACAAAAGGGATCAATGTAGAAAGAAATAAACATTAATAACTTAATATAGAGACAGTTCACAGACGGGATGCGAGCGTTAATACGAGCTTTATTGATATGTAGCCTGGTAGAGGCTGAACTCTAGAAAGATCTGTTTGATGAGTTTTCTTATCTTCGTTCCTTGAATTTTGGAAAGAAAAAGCCCGACAAGAGACGCAGTTTATGGTTAATGCTGTTCTGATCAAAGAGACAAAGTCTGACGTGGATTAGAGTTTATCTCTCCAACTTACACAAAGATCCAATAGTTAAAAAAAAACGGTGTGTTGTTTCCTGTAGGCGATGTGTTTGTTCACAATAATTATATTTGTTCTTTGTGTCTTGTGACTTGGGGGCCGATTAATGAAGAAGAGTGGAGCGTTACATTTCAACATCTTAAAGTAGTATTGGCTGTTCTTAGTAGGAGTCCTGGGGTACTAATAGCATATACACTATGTTATCAAAAGTATTGGGACGCCTGCCTTTACACGCACATGAACTTTAATGGCATCCCAGTCTTAGCCCGTAGGGTTCAATATTGAGTTGGCTCCGCCCTTTGCAGCTATAACAGCTTCAGCTCTTTTGGGAAGGCCGTCCACAGGGTTTAGGAGTGTGTCTATGGGAATGTTTGATCATTCTTCCAGAAGAACATTTGTGAGGTCAGGCTCTGATGTTGGACGAGAAGGCCTGGCTCGCAGTCTCCGTTCTAATTCATCACAAAGGTGTTGAGGTCAGGACTCAAGTTCCTCCAACCCAAGCTCGCTCATTCATGTCTTTATGGACCTTGCTTTGTGCACTGGTCCAAATCATTTGGGGGAGGGGGGATTATGGTGTGGGGTTGTTTTTCAGGGGTTGGGTTTGGCCCCTTAGTTCCAGTGAAGGGAACTCTTAAGGCGTCAGCTTACCAAGACATTTCAGACAATTTCATGCTCCAAACTTTGTGGGAAGAGTTTGGGGACGGCCCCTTCCTGTTCCTACATGATTGCCCACCAGTGCACAAAGCAAGGTCCATAAAGACATCCCTAATTTACATGTGAAAAGGCACACTGCAATTAATGGGAGGCACTTTTCAGAGGCTATTTCTAGCGCTAAAATGGCTGAAAACCGCCTCAGTGTGAAAGTATCCTTAAGGTTTCTTGGCTGTCTCTTGGCAACTCGAAGTTTTAGCTCCCTCCAGAAATTTTCTATAGGATTAAGGTCTGGAGACTGACTAGGCCACTCCATGACCATAATGTGCTTCTTCTTGATCCCCTGATTTATTTTGAGTCATTGTCATGCTGGAAGACCCATCCATGACCCATCTTCAGTGTTCTGGCTGAGGGAAGAAGGTTCTCATCCAAGATTTTACAATACATGGCCCCGTCCATTGGCCCCTAAATGCGGCAAAGTCCTTTAGCAGAGAAACAGCCCCAAAGCATCATGTTTCCACCTCCGTGTGTGACTGTGGGGATGATGTGTGACTGTAGGGATGGTGTTCTTAGGGTCATAGTCAGAATTTTTCTTCTCCAAACACGGTGAGTCGAGTTAATGCCAAAGAACTGAATTTTGGTCTCATCTGACCACAGAACTTTCTCCCGATCCTTCTCTGAATCATTTAAATGTTCATTGGCAGACTTCAGATGGACCTGTACATGTGTCTTCTTGAGGAGGGGGACCTTGCAGGTGCTGCAGGATTTCGAATCATGGCGGTGTATTGTGTTACCAATGTTTTGTTTGGTGTTTGTGGTCCCAACTGCCTTGAGATCATTCACAAGCTCAATGCAGATATTTGCCAGCACACCGTTGATCAACAAAATAGCATCCAAATGGATTTTTTATTGCATGACTACAACACAGAGAGGTGCTACGTTTCGGAGCCTTGCAGGGCCCCTTCGTCAGGCATGTGATTCACAAGCTCCCCACGTGTAGTTCTGGGCTGATCCCTCACTTTTCTCATGACCATCCTCACCCCATGAGGAGAAATCTTGCATGGAGCCCCAGACTGAGGGCAATTGATGGTTATTTTGTATTTCTTCTATTAATCGCTCCAACAGTTGTCTCCTTCTCACCAAGCTTCTTGCTGATGGTCTTGTTGCCCATTCCAGCCTTGTGCAGGTCTACAATCTTGTCCCCGATGCCCTCTGACAGCTCTTTGGTCTTCCCCATGATGGTGAGGAATGAATGGAAGAAAGAGATTCTGTGGACAGGTGTCTTATCAATATGTGCCCCGGCAACGCTTTCTATATTGTGCGCCCGCTGAGTAAGAACTGGTCACACGAGCGGACTTTACGGCAGACTTTGCCCAGCGGACGGGATTTCGCCGGACAATTTGATCGTGTGTGGGCTCCAGCGGACTAGGTTTTCTCAAAAGTTGGACGGACTTAGATTTGAAACATGTTTTAAATCTATCCGACGGACTCGAGTCCGGTCGAAAAGTCCGCTCATCTGTATGCTAGTTCGACGGACAAAAAGCCACGCTAGGGCAGCTATTGGGTACTGGCTATGAACTTGCTTATTTTAGTCCGGTCGTACGTCATCACGTACGAATTTGACGGACTTTGGTTGATTGTGTGTAGGCAAGTCCGTTCATTCAGAAAGTCCGTCGAAAAGTCCGCCGGGCAAAGTCTGCCGTAAAGTCCGCTCGTGTGTACGCGGCATTATACACATAACGAGTTGTCATTAGGAGAACCTTCTTACATTGACAGGACTAATCTGTGTACCACATGAGAACCTACTGTAGCCAGTCTGTGGGGGGCAGAATTATTATTGGTTGGTAGGGGACCAAATACTTATTTTACTCACTGAACTGCAACTCCATTTATAACATTTGTATTGTGTGTTTTTTCTGGATTTTTGGTTTATTTTCTGTCTCTATCATATAAAATACACCTATGATAAAAATTATAGACCCTTCATTTCTTTGTAAGTGGGCAAAACTACACAATCTGCAGGGGAGACGATCATTATTTTCCTCATTGTATTGGAAAGTATACAGTATATGAGATGAAAGGAGGCTTCTAACAGTATGTAAAGAAAATGGGCATTTAAAAAAAAGGAATTAGTGTGTTGATGAATAAGGAGGAACCAGGGTAGCTGAAATACACTGAACAAAATTATAAACGCAACACTTTTGTGTTTGCCCCTATTTATTATGAGCTGAACTCAAAGATTTACAACTTTTTTTATGTACACAAAAGGCCTATTTCTCTCAAATATTGTCCACAAATCTGTCTAAATCTGTGTTAGTGAGCACTTCTCCTTTGCCGAGGTGATCCATCCACCTCACAGGTGTGGCATATCAAGATGCTGATTAGACAGCATGATTATTGCACAGGTGTGCCTTAGGCTGGCCACAATAAAAGGCCACTCTAAAATGTGCAGTTTTATCACACAGCACAATGCCACAGATGTCACAAGGGATCGTGCAATTGGCATGTCGACTGCAGGAATGTCCAACAGAGCTGTTGCCCTTGAATTGAATGTTCATTTTTCTACCATAAGCCAACACATCCAACCGGCCTCACAACCGCAGACCACGTGTAGCCACACCAGCTTAGGACCTCCCCATCCAGCATCTTCACCTCCAAGATCTTCTGAGATCAGCCACCCGGACAGCTGCTGCAACAATCGGTTTGCATAACCAAAGAATCTCTGTACAAACTGTCAGAAACCGTCTCAGGGAAGCTCTTTGTATGCTCGTCATCCTCATTGGGGTCTCCACCTGACTGCAGTTCACCATCGTAACCGACTTGAGTGGGAAAATGCTCACATTCGATGGCTTCCGGCACTTTGGAGAAGTGTTCTCTTAATGGATGAATCCCGGGTTTTCACTGTACAGGGCAGATGGTAGACAGTGTGTATGGCGTTGTGTGGGTGAGCGGTTTGCTGATGTCAATGTTGTGGATGGAATGGCCCATGGTGGCGGTGGGGTTATGGTATGGGCAGGCGTATGCTATGGACAACGAATACAAGTGAATTTTATTGATGGCATTTTGAATGCACAGAGATACCGTGACAAGATCCTGAGGACCATTGTTGTGCCATTCATCCACGACCATCACCTTGAGTCGCAGCATGATAATGCACGGCCCCATGGTGCAAGAATCTGTACACCAATCCTGGAAGCTGAAAACATCCCAGTTCTTGCATGGTCAGCATACACACCGGACATGTCACCCATTGAGCATGTTTGGGATGCTCTGGATCGGCGTATATGACAGCACGTTCCACCTCCTGACAATATCCAGCAACTTCGCACAGCCATTGAAGAGGAATGGACCAGTGTTCCATAGGCCACAATGAACAACTTGATCAACTCTATGCCAAGGAGATGTGCTGCACTGCGTGAGGCAAATGAGTGGTCACACCAGATACTGACTGGTTTTCGGACCCCCTGGACCCCCCCCCCCAAAACTGCACATTTCAGAGTGGCCTTTTATAGGGTAGCCTTATGCCGCGTACACACGATCGGAATTTCGAGCGGGAAATGTTGGATGTGAGCTTGTTGGCTGAAAGTCTGACCGTGTGTATGCTCCATCGAACATTTGTTGTTGGACTTTACGCCAACAAATGTTGGCTAGCAGGTCCTCAAATTTTTGGTCAGCAAAACTTTGTTGTCGGACTTTCTGATCGTGTGTACACAAGTTTGCGCACAAAAGTTCACGCATGCTCAGTACGAGCCGGAAGCGCTCGGTCTTGTAAAACTAGCGTTCGTAATGGAGATATCACATGACTATTGAACTTCCTTTTTATCGGCTCGTCGTACGTCTTGTACGTCACCACGTTCCACTTTCGTAATTGTTGGCCAACATTTGTGTGACCGTGTGTATGCAA